>NC_041384.1:437391573-437400993 GCF_002162155.2 Triticum dicoccoides
GGGGGGGGCTATTTATAGGCATAAGTGGAGCTAGGAGAGTCCAAATGAGGTGCGGTTTTCGGCCACACGATCGTGATCGAACGCTCTAGGACATGGAGCAGAGTTTGGTGGGTTTTGGGCCAAATTGGAGGGGTGTTGGGCTGCAATACACACGAGGCCTTTTCGGTCCCTCGGTTAACCGTTGGAGTATCAAACGAAGTCCAAATGGTACGAAACTTGACAGGCGGTCTACCGGTAGTAAACCAAGGCCGCTTGGTAAGTCTCGGTCCAATCCGGAAATGTTTAATCCCCACACACGAAAGAAAGCTAGAAATGACCACCGGAGGAGAACGAAGCGCCGGAATGCAAAACGGACAACGGGGAAAAAGCTCGAATGCATGAGACGAACATGTATGCAAATGCAATGCACATGATGACATGATATGAGATGCATGACAACGACAACAAAACACGGAGACAAAACCCGAACCTGAGGAAATAAAATAACTTAACGCCGGAAACGGCAAGAGTTGGAGTACAAATTGGGAAAGTTATATCCGGGGCGTTACAACACTCCACCACTACGAAAGGATCTCATCCCGAGATCTAGGACTAAAAGAACGTCAGGTACTCAGAACGGAGGTGATCCTCGCGTTCCCAGGTAGCTTCACGGTCGGAATGGTGTGACCACTTGACTTTGAGAAATTTGATTGACTTGTTGCGAGTCTTGCGTTCAGTCTCTTCAAGAATAGCCACTGGGTGCTCACGATAAGAGAAATCTTCTTGGAGCTCAATGTCCTCGAAGTTGACGGTGCGGTCAGGAGTCTTGAAGCACTTCCGAAGCTGAGAGACATGGAACACGTCATGAACATTTGCAAAGTTTGAAGGAAGCTCGAGTTGATAGGCGAGGTCGCCTCTCTTGCTAACAATCTTGAAAGGTCCCATGTATCTAGGGGCAAGCTTCCCTTTGATACCGAAGCGACGAGTACCTTTCATAGGAGAGACACGGAGGTAAACATGATCTCCTATCTCGAAAGCCAAATCACGGTGCTTACTATCATAGTAGCTCTTCTGGCGGGATTGGGCTGCTTTGAGGTTATCACGAATGACTTTGCACATTTCTTCTGCTTCTGTGATTAAGTCATTACCCAAAAGCTGACGTTCACCGGTTTCAGACCAGTTGAGAGGGGTACGGCACTTCCTGCCATACAGAATTTCAAATGGGGCCTTGCCCGAACTTGCTTGAAAACTGTTGTTATAGGAGAATTCAGCATAAGGAAGACAATCCTCCCACTTCATGCCGAAGGAGATCACACAAGCCCTGAGCATATCTTCAAGAATCTGGTTGACACGCTCGACTTGCCCGTTTATTTGAGGATGGAAAGCAGTGCTGAAGCGGATGTTAGTGCCCATGGCCTTCTGGAAAGAATCCCAAAACTTCGAGGTAAAGATGCTGCCACGGTCTGAAGAGATCACTTGAGGAATACCGTGCAAAGAGACAATACGAGAGGTATAGAGTTCTGCCAATTGAGCTGCAGTGATCGACTCTTTGATAGGCAGAAAATGAGCCACTTTGGTGAGTTTGTCGATGACAACGAATATAGAATCATTGCCACGCTTGGACTTTGGAAACCCAGTCACGAAGTCCATCTCAATGTGGTCAAATTTCCATTCTGGAATGGCAAGAGGTTGGAGGAGACCAGCTGGCCTTTGGTGTTCTGCCTTTACTCTTCTGCAGACATCACATTCATTCACGAATTGAGCGATCTCGTGCTTCATTCGAGTCCACCAATAAGCTTGCTTGAGGTCCTGATACATCTTCGTGCTCCCAGGGTGGATGGAGAGGAGAGAATTGTGAGCCTCGTTCATGATCACCTTACGAAGTTCACCTTTGGGCACAACAATACGATCCTCGAAGAAGAGAGTGTCCTTGTCATCAAGGCGGTAGCACTTGTACTTGGACTGACTCTTGGCAATCCCAATCTTCACCTTTTTCACCATAGCATCAAGAAGCTGGGCTTGGCGTATCTGGTCTTCTAAGGTAGGAGAGACTTGAAGGTTGGCGAGGAAACCTTGAGGAACAACTTGCAGATTAAGTTTGCGGAAAGCTTCACAAAGCTCGAGTTGAAAAGGCTTAAGAATCAGACTGTTGCAGTAGGCCTTTCTGCTCAATGCGTCAGCAATCACATTAGCCTTGCCTGGAGTGTACTCAATACTCGGATTATACTCTTGAATCATTTCGACCCAACGAGTTTGCCTGAGGTTGAGATTAGGCTGAGTGAAGATGTACTTGAGACTCTTGTGATCAGTGAAAATGTCCACTTTTCTTCCCAATAGAAGATGTCTCCAAGTCAAAAGAGCATGCACAACTGCCGCCAACTCGAGATCATGAGTGGGGTAGTTCTTCTCATTAGGCTTCAACTGGCGAGATGTATAAGCAACAACTTTCTTCTCTTGCATCAATACTGCGCCAAGACCTTGGAGAGAGGCATCACAAAAGACCTCGTACGGCTTGGATTCATCAGGCGGAGTCAGAACTGGAGCGGTGATCAATTTCTCTTTCAAAGTGTTGAAAGCAATGTCACACTCCGGAGACCAAACGTACTTGACGTGCTTCTGAAGAAGATTAGAGAGAGGCTTCGCGATCTTGGAAAAGTTTTCAATGAATCTTCGGCAATAGCTTGCGAGACCGAGAAAACTGCGGAGTTGCTTCACGTTCTGAGGAGGTTCCCAATTCACAATTGCAGACACCTTCTCAGGATTCACGGCAATGCCCTTGGCAGAGATGATATGACCAAGATAAAGAACCTCATCGAGCCAAAATTCACACTTGGAGAACTTGGCGTAGAACTGATGTTCCCTGAGCTTATCGAGGACCAAACGCAAATGCTTGGCATGATCTTCCTTGTTCTTGGAGAAAACCAGAATGTCGTCGAGATAGACCAAAACGAAGTCATTGGTGTAGGCGTTGAAGATGAAGTTCATCATGCGAGAGAACGTCGGAGGAGCGTTGGCAAGGCCAAAAGACATGACAATGTATTCATATGAACCAAAACTTGTTCTGAATGCTGTCTTGGGAATATCTTCTGCACGAATGTGAATCTGGTGATAACCCATATGAAGATCAAGCTTGGAGAATACTTGGGCACCTTTGAGTTGTTTGAACAGCTCATTGATGTTGGGAAGTGGGCATTTGTTCTTGATGGTCTTCTTGTTCACTGGACGGTAATCAACACAAAGTCGGTCCGTTCCATCCTTCTTCTTCACAAAAAGAACACCACAACCCCACGGAGAAGAACTAGGCCGGATGAGACCCATTCTTTCTTGCTCGTCTAGTTGCTTCTTCAGCTCCTTCAACTCTTCAGGTCCGAGCTTGTAAGGACGTTTGCACACAGGTTCCGTGCCAGGCTCAAGATCAATAACGAATTCAACTGGCCGGTGCGGAGGCATTCCTGGGAGCTCTTCTGGAAAGATGTCTTGATATTCGCAAATGACTGGGATTTGAGAGATGGCATCCAATTCACCCTTCTCATTGAGAGAAAACAGACGGATAGTATTATCCCGAGCGGCAAAGACAATTACATCCTCAGACGAATGAGTCAATTGAATCTGCCTGGCTGCACAATCAAGCTGAGCCTTGTGCTTAGAAAGCCAATCCATCCCGAGAATAAGATCAATATCCGAGTCACCGAGAACCGTTGGAGAAGATAGAAACTTGTAGTCACCCAAAGTGATAGAAACATCCGGAGCAATGGAGTTAGCATGCATGCGCTTACCGGGAGAGACAACTGCTAAAGGACTAGGCAAAATTTGCAAAGGCAAACCATGCTTAGATGAAAATGGTCTCGAGATGAAACAATGCGATGCACCCGTGTCAAAAAGAACTTTAGCTGGAATATCATTAACATGAAGGTTACCCATGATCACATCTGACGAGTCCCCTGCCTGAGCTGCATTCATCAAATTGACCTTGGCATGCTTGGGGTTATGCTTGACCACAGCTGTACTTGCCGATCTCACAGGAGGAGGAGGAGGAGGAGGAAGACGCCTCTGGTTGAAACACTTGTTGGCATAGTGACCCTTCTGTTGGCACTTGTTGCACGTGACCTCTGAAAGCGGACGGTGATATGGAGCACTCGATCTTGGAGCTTGAGACGAAGTGTTGTTCTGAAAGCCAGGGTTGGGTGGGTGGGAAGAACCACTGCCACCTTTGCTCTTCTGCTGAAACGGCTGACGGAACGGAGGAGGAGGAAGCCAAAACTTCTGCTGCTTGGTCACTTGAGTAGAGGAAGAAGGAGTAACATCTCTGACTCGCTTCTTGGAAGCATCACACCTCAACTGAGCAGCCTCTTTCTTCAGTGCCATGTTGTAGAACTCATCATATCTCAAGGGCTCGAAGAGGATAAGAGCGAGCTGAATTTCTTCTCTAAGACCACCCCTGAACTGGTATATCATGCTCTTCTCATCAGGGACGTCCTGCTTGGCAAAGCGGGCGAGCTTCTGGAACAACTTGTTGTAGTCATAGACAGACAAAGAGCCTTGCTTCAGATTGCGGAATTCCTCACGCTTGCTTTCAACCACGCTCTGCGGAATATGATGAGCTCGGAAATCTCGATGGAAATTATCCCAAGTAATAACATGTCCACCTCTGGAGTCCTTGTACTGCTGGAACCATTCTGCAGCTTGATCTTTGAGTTGGAAGGAAGCGAACTTAACAAAGTCCTTAGGCCTGACGTTACTGCACTCGAAATGCTTACACAGATCCACAAGCCAATCGTCAGCATCGGTTGCCTCAACACAATTGTTGAAAGTCTTTGGCCCGTTAGCAAGGAACTGGTTGAGTGTAGCAAAGTGACTCTGATTGCTGCCTTGATTCCCTTGGCTGCCTTGATTGCGCTCTTGAAGAATTTGCATGACCAGCTGTGTGTTTGCATTGGTTGTGGTCATCACAGCTTGCCATGCCTCTGGAGGAGGTGGAGGTGGTGGCGGATCAGGATTCGGAGTCGTGCGCGTTGGAGGAGCCATCCTGAAGAGGGTGACCACCATTAGCACATTGACAAATAATTATTGAAGATGAATCCAACGGAATGAATATTGCAACATATAGTCTTCACATTCGAACAAAATGAACGAATGCATTCCTCTTGAAATGGTCACATATCCATAAATTGAGAAGTCACGTAGAATTAAGGTAGAGAAATAAATCAATAAGGTATGGATCAAGAATGAATAATCGGTAAGAAATCCCAATCTCAAACCAATATCCGTGGAAGAAAAACTAGAGCTACTAGAATTCCCACCTATGAAACTCCCGAACTTTTCCGGTTATGCAATCAGGTGTTGGGGATACAGGGGAAGCATAATATCTCACCCAAACTAGCAAATCCTACATCCAGCTGTATCCATCCTTCAACACATAACCAAGAAACCTTCGGAAACCATCTACCTCAACCTTCGAAAAGCATCTGTTATACAAGTTATGGAGATACTCCCGAACTCCCACCCCAGTACTGGGTGGCGTCGAGGTTATCTCACCAACGAACTGTATAAAAGAGATTTTCGATGTCGGCGTACTAAACTCAGGTATTCCAGAATTGCAACGATAAAATTATGATGACAATACCTCAAAGCTCAACTCCCCGGGACACTTCCACTAAACCCCTAATAGGAGGCACCAAGACAATGTTCTCATCATAAAACCATCGAAACAATTCCAAGATACCCGCGTGATCCTAAATTTTTTTAGTGAAATTTGAGAAGAGAAGAGTCAAAACTCTACGTCAGGATGCCTTACCAGAGCGATGAGGAGACTGGGAAGTAAAAAGAATTCCTAAACTCTCCGATATATAATTCCTAAAGACTCAAAACATTTTTCTAGACACAACTCGGCTGCTAAAAACGATCAAGCAATGGGGCTCCTAAGGTCGGGGAAGGCTCTGATACCAACTTGTAACAACCTCGATGCGACTATAGCTCCTACGTGTCGAGGCACGACTTAGAGACATAATCGCATTGAAGGCATATGTCACAAGTTAGGCAATCTTCACAACATCCCATGTAATAGAATAATAAAAGGGGAGATAACATAGTTGGCTTACACTCGCCACATCAATCAAGTACATAAATAACATTACATCATCCAAACACTCATGGCCCGACTACGGCACCAAAATAAAAGAGAACCCAACATGCGACATGGTCCCAATCACCCCCAACTGGGCACCACTACTGATCATCGGGAAAGGAAACGTAGAATCATTGAGAGTCTTCGTCGAACTCCCACTTGAGCTCATACGCGTCACCTGGAGCGGAATCATCAGGCCCTGCATCTGGTGTAATAATAATCTGTGAGCCACAGGGACTCAGCAATCTCGCACCCTCGCGATCAAGACTATTTGAGCTTATAGGTAAGGCAAGGTAAAATATATGTGGAGCTGCAGCAAGCGACTAGCATATGTGGTGGCTATCTTATTCGCAAAAGAGAGCGAGAAGAGGAGGCAAGGCACGAGCGAGATACTAGAGAACAACCTGCGCAAACATTACTCCAACACCGTGTCCACTTCCCGGACTCCGCCGAGAAGAGGCCATCACGGTAACACACTCAATTGATTCATTTTAATTAAATAAGGTTCAAGTTATCTACAACCGGACATTAACAAATCCCCATCTGCCCATAACCGCGGGCACGGCTTTCGAAAGTTCAATCCCTGCAGGGGAGTCCCAACTTAGCCCATGACAAGCTCTCACGGTCAATGAAGGAATAGACCTCCTCCCAAGACGTTCCGATCAGACTCGGTATCTCGGTAACTCAAGACACTTCGGCAGGTTAAAACAAGACCAGCAACACCGCCCGAATGTGCCGACAAATCCCGATAGGAGCTGCACATATCTCTTTCTCAGGGCACACTCAGATTGTCTTAGGTACGGGTAGGCCAGCCCAGAGTTGCCCCTGGTGGCCACCGGTAGCTGACAGGTGGACCAACACTCAGAGGAGCACTGGCCCGGGGGGGGGGGGTAAAATAAGATGACCCTTGAGTCTGCAGAACCCAAGGGAAAGAAAAGGCTAGGTGGCAAATGATAAAACCAAGGTTGGGCATTGCTGGAAAAGCTTTAATCAAGGCGAACTATCAAGGGGTTCCCATTATAACCCAACCGCGTAAGGAACGCAAAAATCCGGGAACATAACACCGATATGACGGAAACTAGGGCGGCAAGAGTGGAACAAAACACTAGGCGAGAGGCCGAGCCTTCCACCCTTTACCAAGTATATAGATGCATTAAGATAACATGGCAATATAGTGATATCCCAACAAGTATATAAATGATGTTCCAATAAGGAATGGCCTCCGAACTTCACCTGCAACTAGCAACGCTATAAGAGGGGCTGAGCAAAGCGGTAACATAGCCAAACAACGGTTTGCTAGGACAATGGTGGGTTAGAGGTTTGACATGGCAATTTAGGAGGCTTTCAAGCAAGTGGTAGGCATCGTAGCAATGGCATAGCAAAAAAGCGAGCAAACTAGCATAGCAAAGATAGTAGTGATTTCGAGGGTATGATCATCTTGCCTGCACAGTTGTCAGAGTTGACTGGATCCTCAAAAGCAAACTCAACGGGCGCCTCGTTAGCGAACTCATCTCCCGGCTCTACCCAAACAAGACAAACAAGAAACAAGGATACAATCAACCCCGTGCAAGGATCAAGCAATATGATGCAATGATGATATGCTATGCGGGATGCGATGCGGGATGCAAAATGCAAGATATGACAGGAAATGCATGAACCTGGCCTCAACTTGGAAAACCAAGTGTGCCACTGGAAAGATGGGATGAAATTGCTTGAAAACGATATAAAGATCACCGGAATCGGAGTTACGGTTTGGAAATGGCAAGCGATTCAAAATTGGCACCAGTCTGCGATTTACAGCAAGTAGGCACCTAAATACAACGAAATCAACATGCTACAACCACCAACCATGACAACAAAATACATGGCAGTGATGCCCACAAGATGCTTAACAAAAGACTAGCACTGAGCCACGGCCAATACATCCATTATGCGGCCCAAACAAGCATGGCAAAAACGCAAATGCAAAACAGATTCCAGACTTAGTGAAATTAACACTAGTCTGAAATTTCAGATCATGAAGCCCTCTTCGGAGCAACAAAACAACATGCTACAGGACCTGAACATGACAAAGAAAGACATGGCATGGAGCTACTCAACAGGCTTAACAAAAGTCCCTTAGTGACCTGGGGCCAAAAGGGTTCACAAAATATACTAACGGGCACGCGAACATAGCTAAAACACAATCAGTTTTCAGACTTAGTGAAAACTGAGACATGCTGAAATATAACTCACGAAGGCATGTAAACGAGCTCGATGCACTCACTACGGTGCAAGTCATGGCAAGGCAAGGATACACCCGTAAAGAAGGCACAAAATACAAGCTAGACATGGCAAGAACAAAGGCATAGCATGCATGGATCAACTACAATAGCATCGGCAAAATCGCAAACTAGTTGACGATCTGCCCAGATTCACAACGAAGCAAAAGTAGAGCTCAATTGACTCAAGCTAGGGTGCTACATAATTGCAAACAAAGACATGGATGGATAGAGCACTACAAGGTTAACAAAACTCCCTTACTGATCATCCTCAAAAGAGGCACAGATCACTAGGAAACAACAAGAACATATGGCATCATGAACTAAACAATCCCAGACTTAGTGAAAACTACTAAGTCCCTGAAAACAGGTTTACCGGGTGCCTCACTTTGCAAGCTTGCACAAGTCACCACACACATCATAAAAATGCATGGGTTGCACCTCTGGAAAGATAACAAAATCCTTAACAAAACATCTATAGGACTCATGGGCATATCATGCACACAGTAATCATGGCAAAAATGACAAAACCTAAGATGAACTAGCAGATCTGACAATTAACTCAGAAGCCTCCTTCTAACAGCATTTCGGGCATCAATATGAATTCAATGAAAATGATGCGATTGAATGAAATGATGTACTCGTCGAGACAAACATTTTGATATGCTATATGCCCAAAACGGATCTACGGATGCGGAGATATCACTGGTCAAAGTTTGCATAAAAATTAGGGTTCGGAGGGAAAAAGTCAACCCTAGGGTTTCGGATCTGGATCTGGATCCAGGCGGTTACTGTAGCGCACTGTTCATCGGGGTTCGCTGGAGCCCTCCTCGTTGCCGGAGATGGAGGGGAGAGGCCGGGGCCGGCCGGATCCGGCGAGGGAAGACGCGGGCGGCGGCGGCGGCGTTCCGCGGCGGCGGCGAGGCGGCGGAGAGGCGGCGCGGCTCAGGCGGCCGGAGAGGCGGCGCGGTGCGGCCGTCGCCGGCCGGCGTCGAGTGGCGGGGCAGCGCCGGCGACCGGACGCGGGGACGGAGGAGGGAGACGGCGCGGGCGCGC
>NC_041384.1:437401339-437477728 GCF_002162155.2 Triticum dicoccoides
GGCGCGCGGTGGGAGGCGATGGGCTCGCGGGGGCCCGGATCGGGCCTCCCGGGCTGGCGGCGGCGGCGAGGTGGCGCTGCCACGTGTCGAGGCGGGATTGGCGGCGGCGAAGTGTCCGGCCGGGTCGGACACGTCGGCGGGCGCGAGGGAATTTTAGGGTTTCGGAGAGGGAGAGAGATCCGAAAAACGGGGGGGCTATTTATAGGCATAAGTGGAGCTAGGAGAGTCCAAATGAGGTGCAGTTTTCGGCCACACGATCGTGATCAAACGTCTAGGACATGGAGCAGAGTTTGGTGGGTTTTGGGCCAAATTGGAGGGGTGTTGGGCTGCAACACACACGAGGCCTTTTCGGTCCCTTGGTTAACCGTTGGAGTATCAAACGAAGTCCAAATGGTATGAAACTTGACAGGCGGTCTACCGGTAGTAAACCAAGGCCGCTTGGCAAGTCTTGGTCCAATCCAGAAATGTTTAATCCCCACACACGAAAGAAAGCTAGAAATGACCACCGGAGGAGAACGAAGCACCGGAATGCAAAACGGACAACGGGGAAAAAGCTCGAATGCATGAGACGAACACGTATGCAAATGCAATGCACATGATGACATGATATGAGATGCATGACAACGACAACAATACACGGAGACAAAACCCGAACCCGAGGAAATAAAATAACTTAGCGCCGGAAATGGCAAGAGTTGGAGTACAAATTGGGAAAGTTATATCCGGGGCGTTACATGTGGTTTCTATATGAACCAGCAAGAGGGCAAGGAGTTATCAATACTCCGGATTGGTGTTTTTTCACCTTTACCACACAAATAGTTGGTCGGCCAATGAGGTATGTCGCGGGTATTATTTATTTTATCTGGTTAATATAAATCTTAGTTATCCATCCAAGTCGTGTATATATTTTTTGGGCATCATGACCCGTCCAGTGGTAAACCACTAGGACGCTTTGAAAGTTCTTATATGCAGGAACACAAAAGTATAATGGACTATGCATAAATAGATCCCGAAAGTGGAACAAATTTTCAAAATATCAAGCAATACAAGCATGCTCGATGGCATGGCAGACAAAGGTGTTTCTGCTATCTTATTACAAGGAGCTTCAAAAAGGCCCAAATTGAATAATTGTTTTCAAGCAGTAGCAGACTGTAGCTTGTAAACCGGTCGTCGGTCTAAGATGCTTCATCGGGACGGCTTGACGATTGAGGGTCATCTTGTGCAGTCACATCTTCTTCATCCCTCCCCAGACGCTGGAAATTAACCTTGACCAATCGATTCCGGTTAAAGCTTGAAACACGGCCTCTTCATGGATAAGGCTGGAGGGATCAATGTCAAGAGCGTAAGTATGCTTATGGATTGGAGGCACAAGTTCTTCAACAGCATGGATCACAGCAGGCTGTCTCTTTCCTTCAGCATCGCAAACCGGCTGGAAATGAGATAAGTCTATGTCCTCCGACAGTTTGTTGGCTATTGGCCGCATCTCCTTTGTCAGCTTTCGGAGATCATCATTGTTGAAGTCTGAACCGTCCTCCTTCACACCTGGATATCCTTTAATGATATCTGCTGCTTCAAGATCCGGAATCCATGCCTTGGCCCGGATTAGTGCGGTCAGTGCTCCTGCTCTTGCGGTTGCTTTCTTTAGTTCTATAATCCGGGCATGTTGCATGGCCAGCTTCTCAAGAGTTTCCTTCGTCAACGATGGCGCCGGCTTGTTATATGCTGCAGTGCAAATCGCACGCTGGGATCCAGAATATAGCTGTTCCATTAAGGTGTACGCCGCCTTAAGCTTCATCCGCATGTCAGAGCCCAAATAAGCAATGCGGGTGCCTGTCACGGTTTAGTATCAGTAAACCGGTCAATGATAAGATCTTATGAACTAGACAAACGGCATGCGTAGGTACTTACCAAACACAGCGGACGTCATGGCATCAATCTGCCGCTTCAAGCCGGTTAGTTCGTCTACCACTGGATTCAGGGCTGCTTCTGCGTCCTCGGCTTTCCTGGTTAAACCGGCCTTTTCCATTTCCCAGTCAGCACACTCCTTGTTCAAGGTCTCTTTCAACTTCTCCATAGCTGTGAGGGCATTGGTCAGCTCCTCTTTGGCTTTACAAGCCTCTACTTGTTGAGACTTTATGTTCTCTTGAAGATCAGCGGTTTGAGCATCCCTCTTACTCAGCTCGGCCTGCAACGGCGAAGATATATCAACAACAGGATATGTATTTTCTAAGTACCAAGCGTATAACAAGTTATGCACTTTGTACTTGGGGGCTAATGCCTATTTGCTCTGTTCTCAACAAATATTTCACAAGTCTCAAGTACAATGCAAGCATTATCCTTAACACTTGGGGGCTAATGTACATCTGTTAAAAACTGACGCATTGATTCAAGACCCGATTTACCTTGCAAAGCTAAACCGACCCTTGGGGGCTACACTGATGAAAACTACATGAATACAATGATAAAGTACCGGTTTTGTTTTTTCTGAGGACTTGACATATTGAGGATCAGCATGCAAGGATTAAGATATTACAAAGTCCCGGTTTATGATTAGCATCATAAACCGGCCCTTGGGGGCTACTTGGGCTGATGTCTATACTTGGGAATCAAGAAAGGAAAGGTGATGAAAATACCTCATAGCGTTCCTTCATCAGGTTCACCAAACC
This sequence comes from Triticum dicoccoides, assembly GCF_002162155.2. Lineage (NCBI taxonomy): Eukaryota > Viridiplantae > Streptophyta > Magnoliopsida > Poales > Poaceae > Triticum > Triticum dicoccoides. The sequence continues at coordinate 437,404,006 of NC_041384.1, forward strand.
GACTTCATAATCACGGTTTGAGTGTAGATGGTTTAAAAAACCGGAGTGGAGTTCTTCAACATTGAGATGGGCATAGCTTGACAAATCAGTGCTCCATTTACCCTTCTCCATGGCAGCACGCTCTTCCTTGGCACTATGTCTGGCCAAGATTACAGGATGGTCAGGAGAGTTGTGGCCCATATCGGTAATGATAACATCGTCTCCTTGGCCTCCAGTAGTTTTTACGGGTGATGGTGGAGTGTCAATGGCTCTCACCGGACTGGAAGACCTGTCATCAGCGTGGATTGGGTCTGCCGGTTCAATATCAGGCACAACAGTATCAACTTCTAGTTGTTCATCAATATTGTGATCTTGAGGGGGTGGCTCATCAAAGGTGGCTTCAGGATGTGGATCTTCCGGTTCACCAGTTCGGTCTGGTTCACCTGTTTGCTCCTGTTCAAGAACCACCTGATCTTCAGACGGATTGTTCACCCGAGCTTTTTTGTTGGGTCTGGCTTTGGCTCTACAAAAAAAAATAAAAGAGGTGAAAATTAAGCATAGTATTCAAGGTATGAAAACATTCAAAGAAAGGGTTTGAGTACTTACCCAACTACAGTTTTGAGAGGAGGGAGTTGGGTTGTTGTTGACTCGCCAAATGATGAGGGAGGTGTCACCTGATAATTTGAATCGGACGGATTAAGAGGTTGTCGGAAATAACCTGCCTTGGGGTAAGAATTGTCAGAAGGAGGTGAGACCTCAGATCGACGCTTTCGAACCGAGGTGTCAGGTAAACTGGTCAAGGTGACCTTTTGGCCGCTGTGTCGGGTTGTACGGCGAGCTTCGTGCTGCTGCTTCTTCAAAATAATTGTTGGATCCAAGTGAGCGAGAGGATGTGAAAAGCTTACTTTATGGATCGCTTGATGGATTTTTTGCGTTGGTAGAGAGTCTGAACCGGAGGAAAGGACAATTACCTCTACATCGTCGGCTTGGCTGCCTTCCGCGCCCTCCTGATAAACATCATTGTTAATGAGATGCATAAATAGGGAACCAAGTGAATCAAGTTCTACCTCAACTTCTGGTTCATCTGTGTCGTCATCCAGTTCCATGCTGATGCGTTCAGCTGCCTTCCGCTTTGAGGTTTTCTTGACGGTCTTTGTTTGGGGCGAGAGGGTTTTGCCGCTTTCTGTGCAGGTTTCTTCTTCCAGAATGAATCATCACCCTGTTTATAAACAAGTAGAAGGATATTCACAGGTTGTACAGTCTACAAGATATCAAGTGTGAAGCGGAAAGACAGCACTTACAGTAGGAGGTTTGTTCTTTGTGTAGAAGGGGTTCAAGCCGGTTTGGCGGCAGACATATTCCGATTGATTCAAAATATTCTTGACACCTTCAGTAACTTCTTCATCGGTTAACTGAATGTTGATGTGACGTTGGGGGTCTTCAACTTCACCAGTGTACTCACACATTAAAGCAGAGCGACGACTTAATGGTAAGATGCTCCAGGATATCCAACAGCGCACAAAGTCGACGCCTGATAAACCGTTGGCCATAAAGGCTCGAAGCTTGGCGAGTTGAGGGGCATATGAGGCCCGTTCCTGGGCACTTAGACGTTGTGATAGTGCATGAGTGTTGGAAAGCCGGTGGGCATGGTAACCCGGCAGAGGATTCTCGTCTTCAGGGGATGTGTCTTTACAGTAGAACCATGTTTGGTTCCACTATTTGGGGTGACTGTGCAGCTTGGCATGAGGGAATTCAACTTCTTTCCGTTTTTGAATAGTTCAGTGTTGGGTCCGTCTACAAATTCCGTGCGTCGGTTCAGATGAAAAAAATCCTGGAACAACTCAACAGTTGGTTCTTCTTGTAAGTACACTTCACAGAAGACTTGGAAGTTGCATATATTGGACACCGAGTTGGGTCCAATATCTTGAGGGTGGAGCTGGAAACTGGCAAGCACATCCCGGAAAAACTTTGACCTGGGCGGTTTGAAACCACTGCCTATATGGTCAACAAATACCACTACCTCACCCTGCTTAGGGGTAGGAGGATTTTCCGATCCAGGAACTCGCCATCGGATCTCATTCTTTTTGGGCAAAGTACCAATCCTAACCATTCCGTTAAGCTGTTCTTCGGTAACCCGGGAAGGAGCCCAGTTGCAAGCATAAAACTGTTTGGCCATTGCAAACGAAAAGCTGAAAGGAAATACCGGTTTACAAATCATTCATGGTGATACATAAGATGCGACGGAACAAAGACATACAATTATAAAAATTGTGTAAACCGGAGGCTGATACTATAATGAATGACAAGGCAATATCAGAAAAAAGGTATGCACATATTGTTAAACCGGAGTATAACAACGGAGGTAAAAGGCTTGTCCGGTTCACCAAAGGGCTAATGGTATATGATAGATTGCTTTTACAAAGGTGAACCACCTATGTGGTAAAGAGGATACAGATCTAAGGCAAGAATGACTAAGTAAGGTAGAACAGATTTCACAGTTTGGCATAGGAATTTTAGATCTGCCGTGCTTGGATAATCAAAATATATTCTGGCCTAATCTCATGCGCTCAAAAAAGTTCAGTAAGTTCAGATGAGTTTGATATCAAGCAAATGCCTTAACAAGAAGGAGGGAGTTTAAACTACAAAATGCGCTGAAAACAATCAAATCTAACTGGCCATTGGTATTACTGAAGGAGGTTCAACTTCAAGTAGGGAAGAACACTGAACCCTAATGGCGGATCTGGGGTGAGAAGAAGAGGAACTTACTGGTGCAGGAGGAAGCAGCAGAGGATCACCGTGTTTCTCTGATATGGTCAGGTCGATGCAGCGGCCTTTGTCGAAGCAGAGGCGAAGGACGATGGCGGCGGCAGAGCTCGAGGGTCGGTCGGCACGAGGAAGAAGAAGTGAAGGAGACGAAGGGGAAAAAAGAGAAGGGCCCTGGTCCTATTTATAAGGCGAAGCGATAAGCGACAAGTGCGGGAATCGAGGAGCTCAAAATGGATAGTTAATAAGGATGTCACCTTGATGGTTGGATATTCATTAATGAAGGGAATCTTCAGTTTCAACGAATAGATGACGTCATGGCGGTTTACTACGGGTCTAAAAGATGACATCATAGAGGTTTACCAGATCTATATGAAGGTGACAGGGCAAGAATTTTTCTAAGTATTGAAGATTGACATGAACAAGTTCAAATCAATCTGGAGCCTAATGTTGGGGATATGATTACTGGAGGTAAACCGGCTAGGAGTGGCCGGGTTAGCTCCATGAAGATAGAAGCCCATGAAGACGTGAAGATGGTGGCGCTTTACGAAGGCCCAAGGCCCAAAGGCGGGTTAAAGCCTGTAGATGTAAACCGACTCTGTCATGTAACTTGTATTGTAAGTTAGAAGGATAGAGACCGAGCCAGACACGTTCTATGATCCGGCCTCAGGACTCTGTAAACCGGCGGGCGTCAACCTATGTATATAAAGGAACGACCCGGCCGCGGTTTAGGGACAACAAACAACAACTCGAGAGCCAGGCAAAGCGGATTCGCTCCCTGGTCCGAAACCCTAGCAATACCAATCACAACTAGACGAAGGCTTTTACCTTCATCGAAGGGGCCGAACTAGTATAAAATCCCTCGCGGCCCCTATCTAGTTTAACCCCTTTAAGCTAACCCGTAGCGATGGCTCCACGACTAAGTCCTTTCACGAGGACATCTGCCGTGACAAACCCATGACAAAAGTCATCGGCACTGAAGGCAGATCCGTCCTCTTTGACACTAGGGCAACCATTGGTCAAATCTTCTAGATCCATGTCTACTTGCCATGCCTTTGCCCGGCTTAAGGCAATCAGTGTGCCGGCTCTGGCAGAGGCTCGCTTTAACTCATCAATACTTTGGGGCAGCACTGATAGCCTCTCCAGTGTATCTTTGATGAGAGTGGGTGCACATTTCTTGTGCATAGCAGCAGCAATTGTACGTTGGGCGCCAGTATATAATTGTTCTACAAGAGTGTAGACAACTTTAAGCCGGATGCGCATATCTGCGCCTGATACGTCTACAACGTATCTATAATTTTTGATTGTTCCATGGTATTATATTATCTATTTTGGATGTTTAATGGGCTTTAATATGCTCTTTTATATTATTTTTGGGACTAACCTATTAACTGGAGGCCCAGTGCCAGTTTCTGCTTTTTTGCCTATTATAGTGTTTCGCAGAAAAGGAATATCAAACGGAATCCAAACAGAACGAAACCTTCACGAGGATCTTTCTTGGAACAAACGCAAACCAGGAGACTTGGAGTGGAAGTCTGGAACTCCGCGAAGCTTCCACAAGGCAGGAGGGTGCGCCCAGGGGGGTAGGCGCGCCCCCACCCTCGTGGGCCCCATGGAGCTCCACCGATGTACTTCTTTCACCTATATATACTCTTATACCCTAAAAACAACAGGGAGAGCCACGAAACCACTTTTCCACCGCTGCAACCTTTTGTACCCGTGAGATCCCATCTGGGGCCTTTTCTGGTGATCTACCGAAGGGGGATTCAATGATGGAGGGCTTCTACATCAACACCATAGCCTCTCCGATGATGTGTGAGTAGTTTACCACAGACCTTCGGGTCCATAGTTATTAGCTAGATGGCTTCTTCTCTCTCTTTGGTTCTCAATACAAAGTTCTCCTCGACGTTCTTGGAGATCTATTCGATGTAATACTTTTTACGGTGTGTTTGACGAGATCCGATGAATTGTGGATTTATGATCAAGTTTATCTATGAACAATATTTGGTTCTTCTCTGAATTCTTATATGCATGATTTGATATCTTTGCAAGTCTCTTTGAATTATCGATTTAGTTTGGCCTACTAGATTGATCTTTCTTGCAATGGGAGAAGTGCTTAGCTTTGGGTTCAATCTTGCGGTGTCCTTTCCCAGTGACAGTAAGGGCAGCAAGGCACATATTGTATTGTTGCCATCGATGATAAAAAGATGGGGTTTATATCATATTGCTTGAGTTTATCCCTCTACATCATGTCATCTTGCCTAAAGCATTTTTCTGTTCTTATGAACTTAATACTCTAGATGCATGCTGGATAGCGGTCGACGTGTGGAGTAATAGTAGTAGATGCAGAATCGTTTCGGTCTATTTAACACGGACATGATGCCTATATTTCATAATCATTGCCTAGATATTCTCATAACTATGCGCTCTTCTATCTATTGGTCGGCAGTAATTTGTTCACCCACCGTAATACATGCTATCATGAGAGAAGCCACTAGTGAAACCTATGCCCCCCTTTTCTCTTTCTTATTATATTGCATCTCTTTTATTTACATCGCATCTCATTTACTATTTTGCAATCTTTACTTTCCAATTTATACCACAAAAATACCAAAAATATTTATCTTACTATCTTTATCAGATCTCACTTTCGCATGTGGCCGTGAAGGGATTGACAACCCCTTTATCGCGTTGGTTGCGAGGTTCTTGATTGTTTGTGCAGGTACTAGGTGACTTGCGTGTTATCTCCTACTGTATTGATACCTTGGTTCTCAAAAACTAAGGGAAATGCTTACGCTACTTTGCTGCATCACCCTTTCCTCTTCAAGGGAAAACCAATGCATGCTCAAGAGGTAGCAAGAAGGATTTCTGGCGCCGTTGCCGGGGAGATCAACACTCAAGTCAAGACATACCAAGTACCCATCATAAACTCTTCTCCCTTGCATTACATTATTTGCCATTCGCCTCTCGTTTTCCTCTCCCCCACTTCTAAAACAATTTTCGAAAAGATTCGCCTTTTCTTCGCCCTTCTTCCATTCATCCTTCTGTTTGCTCGTGTTACCACGTGCCTTCTATTAGCTTGCATCTTCGCTTGCTAAAAATCTATTTCTATGGATCCTCATCCGCTTGCCAATCTTTTTAAGAGATCCAATTATGATGAACCAATTGCTAGTGAGTTTTGTCCACTAGATTATCTTTATGAAGTTTTTCTTGAAATTCGTGAATCCAAAAATTGTGATGAAGTGTGGAAGGAACAAATTTATGAAGGGATTCACGATAGCTCCTTGAATGAAAAGCATGATTGCAATGATATTATTATAAATTCTATTAATTAAAATTGTGTTAATGATATGCAAAACCCTAAGCTTGGGGATTCTAGTTTCGCTATGACTACTATTTGTTGCAATGATCATGATTGGGGTGATTCTTCTTATGATCTTGAAAATTTATTTAAGCCCCATGATGAATATGAGATTGATAATAATGTTTGCAATAATATTGAAAGTGGGTTTGGACGAGTGTCAACTTTAGATCCCACATATTTAGAGAATGTTCAATCTTATGAAGTTTTTGATAAAAGTGGGTTTGGAGTGGTCATGACTTTAGTTAATGTTAATCCCACTATTTTGGAAGAGTGTCAACTTTGCATACATGTGGATCGTGTTAAGAATACATTTTGTGATAGCTATATTGTTGAATTTTCTTATGATCCTACATGTAATTATTATGAGAGAGGAAAATATGGTTGTAGAAATTTTCATGTTACTAAATTGCCTCTCGTTATATTGAGATTGTTATTGTTTCTTTCCGCTTCCTTGCATATGCTAGTTTTTGCTTGCCTTGATAATTTGTTTGCCTATAAGATGCCTATGCATAGGAAGTATGTTAGACTTAGATATGTTTGTCACGTGTTTTATGATGCTCTCTTTGTGCTTCAATTCTTGTCTTTCATGTGAGCATCATTGAAATCTCTTTGCCTAGCTAGGGGCATTAAACGATAGCGCTTGTTGGGTAGCGCTTGTTGGGAGGCAACCCAATTTTATTTTTATTCTTTACTTTTTGTTCCTATTTAGTAATAATTAATTTATCTAGCATCTGTTATGATTGTGTTTTTATGTTTCAATTAGTGTTTGTGCCAAGCCTTTAGGATCTTCTTGGGTGATTGTTCTTTGATCTTGCTGATAAAAATAGAAAGTATGCGCTCACGAAAATAATTTTCATTTTTTACCAGAGAGCGATAACATACCAATTCCAACTGAAGTAGACCAATATACAAATTTTTCTGGTCTTCCTAATTGTTCAGAATTTTTGGAGTTACAGAAGTATTCGAAACCTTCAAATTTCTACAGACTGTTCTGTTTTGACAGATTCTGTTTTTCGTGTGTTGTTTACTTATTTTGATGCATCTATGGCTAGTATCGGGGGATATGAACCATAGAGAAGTTGGAATATTGTAGTTTTAACACCAATATAAATAAATAATGAGTTAATTACAGTACATTAAAGTGGTGGTTTGCTTTCTTATACTAACAGAGCTCATGAGATTTTCTGTTGAGTTTTGTGTTGTGAAGTTTTCAAGTTTTGGGGTAAAGATTTGATGGATTTTGGAACAAGGAGTGGCAAGAGCCTAAGCTTGGGTTTTCCCAAGGCACCCCAAGGTAAAATTAAAGGACAACCAAAAGCTTAAGCTTGAGGATGCCCAGAAGGCATCCCCTCTTTCGTCTTCATCTATTGGTAACTTTACTTGTTAGGGATATTACTACCAATATGACCCGCCCAGGAGGGGTCGGGTCAGCCCTAATGGCGGGTTACATAAGAAGCCCAATATACATTCAAGATGATAGTTTATGAAACATATAGAAGGCCCAAAGGCCTGGGGCCGGCTTAAGGCCCGATATTGTAAACCGCCGTATGTAAGACTTGTAAGGAAAGACATGTAAGGGAAGTCACCGAGCCGGACACGGTTATGAGCCGGCCGGGATTCTGTAGGCCACCAGGCCTCAACCCATGTATATAAGGGGATGACCCGGTGGCGGTTTAGGGCAAGAAACAACCAAGTCGATAACCAAGCCGGTGAGTTGAGCCTCTTGGAGATCGAAACCTCAGAAATACCAATCCCAACTAGACGTAGGCTTTTACCTTCATCGTAAGGGGGCGAACTAGTATAAAAACTCTCTCGTGTCCTTTATCCCGATTAACCCCTTTAAGCTTCCTAGTGCGATGGCCCTACGACTAAGTCCTTGCTCTAGGACATCTGCCGTGACAACTCCACGACAGTTGGCACCCACCGTGGGGCCTGCGCACGGTGGATTTGAGTTCTGGAAGGGCAACTTCGAAGGGCTCAAGGGATACGTTGTTGGCCGGATGACCAAGAGTCGTCGTGACAAACTCTACATCGACGACGAGGGCTGGGGCCCCGAGGCCGGCTTGATCGAGTACGGGTACCAGGTCCCCTTTGGCGGAATTCATGTCTTCATCGGCCGGATCGGCGAGTCAGGCCCTGAGCTGGACGTCCACACCAACCTCATCGAAACGGCTCAGCGCCGGGTCAGCCTGTGTTCAATCTTTTGTGAAGCATGCTTTCGTAGGCTGCGTCCATGGCAGTGAATACTCTGAAGGGTCGATGGAAGGCGGGGAGACGGCCATCTGCTCCGATGCTGCATCATCAACCGGTGAGACAGATTCATTGTACCAACTGCAAGATGGCATGCTCGGGGGTTGTTCCGATGGCAGCAGTATTCCGGACCCCCTTGAGCCGTGAATTGGGCTGGAGTCTTCATGGCGGGGACACAACCCGGGCAGAATTCCACCGCAGCGACAGCGGCGGCCGCCGGGTGGGCAGCTGCCGGGTCAGGAGACCCCACGCGCCCCCCGGCTCAGGTTCTCATGGACCTCATGGATAAACTGACGACTCTGTTAACCGCTGCGGTAGAGCCAGCGGATGAAGCCCAGCATGACGCGGAAGTGGCACGAGTGCGGGAGGAGATGGTGCAAGCTAAGGAAAATCTAGCCGTGGAGGAAACCCGGATCGCAGCAGAACGAGCAGCCTTGGATGCTCATGCTCAGCAGCTTCAAGCAGAAACCTTCCGGCTCTCGGTGGATCTTAATGCGTCAAATGAGGTCATGAGGAGGAGGTATCAAAAAACTCAGTCGCATCTACCTCTAACACTGGATCCGAGGAATCTATTGCATACACCCGGAGCTGGAGGGAGCGACCCACCAGAGGCAAACCGGATCACGACGCCCGGTGCGCCAGTTCAGCCACGCACCAAATCAGCAACATGGCCAAGGGAATCAGCAGCAGCAGCAATCCGGCTATCAGAGCAACCCGAAGCAATTGAGTAGCGGACAGTATCATGTCTTTACTACCAGTTTATGTAAAAGGGACCAGAAGCTCCACAAGAGGGCCGTCAATGCCGTTGAGCCGGCAGTTCCATATTATTTACGTTGGTCGGAGCAGCCTATTGTGTGGAGCAGAGAGGATCACCTGCCCTGGGTTGACAATCCGGGTCACTTGGCTTTGGTAGTGGCACCTCAGGTTGGTGGGTACAAGTTTACTAAGGTACTCATGGATGGAGGCAGTAGCATCAACATCCTTTACTATGAGACGTTTCGCCGAATGGGATTGACAGACAAGAATCTTAAACAATCCGACACTGTTTTTTATGGTGTGGTGCCTGGTAAGTCGGCATACCCAGTTGGCAAGATCGAGTTGGAAGTAGCCTTTGGGGATGGGTATGACTCCAGAGCAGAAAAATTAACCTTTGAAGTGGTTAAAATCAAAAGCCCATACCATGCTCTGTTTGGGCAGCCGGCTTATGCCAAGTTCATGGCTCGGACGTGTTATGTATATTTGCAGCTCAAGGTTCCGGGTCACAAGGGCACCATTACAGTCCATGGGAGCCGGAAGATAGCCTTGGAATGTGAAGAAGGAGATGCTGCTTATGCTGAATCTGTTTGTGCAACAAAGGAGTTGAAATTCTACAAAGATCATGTTGACCCAGCGGACATGACGTCATTAAAGAAACCAACAACAGAGCATGAGCCGGAGTTAAAGTTCAAATCAGCTGATGACACTAAGATGGTTGACTTTGTGCCTGGCGATTCATCCAAACAGTTCATCATTAGCGCAAACTTGGATCCAAAATAGGAAAGCGCGCTCATCAAGTTCATCCGTGAGAACCGGGACATCTTTGCATGGAAACCTTCAGACATGCCGGGTGTCCTGAGGGAACTCACTGAGCACACTCTTAATATCGATCCAAAGTTCAAACCTCTCAGACAGTTTCTTCGGTGGTTCAATGAAGAAAGGCGCAAGGCCATTGGAGAAGAGGTGGCCCGGCTCTTGGCGGCCGGGTTCATTGTGGAGGTTTTTCACCCAGAATGGTTAGCTAACCCGGTGCTCGTGCTAAAAAAGAATGGCACCTGGCGTATGTGTGTGGATTACACAGATTTAAACAAGGCCGGTCTGGCTGATCCTTTTGCTCTCCCCCGTATTGATCAGATCATTGATGCTACAACGGGTTGCGCACGGTTGAGTTTCTTAGATGCTTACTCCGGGTATAATCAGATTAAGATGGCAGTCAAGGACCAAGAGAAAACAACATTTATAACACCTTTTGGGGCTTTTTGCTATGTGTCTATGCCTTTTGGGCTCAAGAGTGCTCAGGCGACTTACCAATGGTGTGTGCAGAATTGTCTTCATGATCAAATTGGGCGCAATGTTCATGCCTATGTGGATGATATAGTGGTGAAGTCCAGGGAAGAGGAAACCTTGGTCACAGACCTGAAGGAGACTTTTGATAATCTTCGGGTTTACAAGATGATGCTTAACCCAGCCAAGTGTGTTTTTGGAGTGCCAACCGGCAAGCTCTTGGGCTTTTTGGTGTCTAACCGAGGTATTGAAGCTAACCCGGAGAAGATCAAAGCGATTACATCTCTGGCCAAGCCAAACTGCATCAATGATGTTCAACGACTGGCTGGTCATGTGGCTGCTTTGAGCCGGTTCATAAGCCGGTTAGGGGAAAAGGCCATGCCCCTATATCAGTTGATGAAGAAAACGGATGTGTTTTGTTTGGAGCAATGATGCGAACATCACTTTTGAGGATCTAAAGGCACAACTGGCTGAGCCGCCGGTCCTAGCTACTCCAATTGAGAAAGAGCCGTTATTGTTATACGTAGCTGCCAACTCACGGGCTATTAGTGTGGCTATGGTGGTAGAGCGCAAGGAGGCTGGCAAAGAGCATCCGGTTCAGCGGCCGGTTTATTATGTGAGTGAAGTTCTAATTGAGTCTAAGCAACGATATCCACATTGGCAGAAGCTTGTTTATGGGGTGTTCATGGCAAGCCGGAAACTTAAGCATTACTTTCAGGGACATCCAATCACTGTGGTTAGCTCTGCTCCTTTGGGAGACATTATTCAAAACAGAGAAGCTACAAGGCGAGTTGCCAAGTGGGCAATTGAGCTTGGGTCTCATGGGCTGAAGTATGTTCCACGCACTGCGATTAAATCTCAAGCTCTGGTTGACTTCATCAATGACTGGACAGAGATGCAGATGCCAGAAGAAAAGCCAGACAACACATATTGGACTATTCATTTTGATGGGTCCAGGCAATTGGAAAGCTCGGGGGCTGGAGTTGTATTAACTTCCCCACGAGGTGATAAATTCTGTTACATGTTATGATTGATGTTTCCGTGCACTAACAACGCAGCAGAGTATGAGGCATTGCTCCATGGTCTTCGAGTGGCAAAAGAGATGAGCTTGAGCCGGGTCAGATGTCTTGGTGATTCAGATCTAGTGGCTCAGTAGGTGTCTGGCAAGTGGGATTCCAAAGACCCTCTCATGGCGGCTTATCGCCGAGAGGTCGAAGCTGTTGCAGGATATTTTAAAGGTTATCAGGTGGAACACATTGACCGTCAAAAAAACGAAGCAGCTGATGCTTTAAGCCGGCTGGGGTCTCAACGTAAGCCGATACCATCCAACACCTTTTTAGATGTTTTGCATAACCCCTCTGTCAAGTTGCCCACAGAAGAAGATTTAGTTGTTCCTGGCCCGGTGACGCAGTTGGTGGCGGCTCTTCATGTCATCCCAGATTGGACGGTGCCGTTCTTGGCTTACATGACCCGGGGAGAATTGCCAGTGGATGAGACCCTGGCTCGACAGATAACCTGGCGGTCTAAGTCCATGATGATTTTGGATGGAGAGTTATTTCATCGCAGTGTCTCCGGAGCGTTTCAATGGTGTGTTTCCCCCGAAGAAGGTCAAGAAATCCTTCGGGAGATCCATGAAGGTGACTATGGTCATCACGCCGGGTCAAAATCTTTAGTGGCCAAGGCATTTCGTCATGGTTTTTACTGGTTGACGGCTCACGCTGATGCAGAAGATCTGGTCAGTAGATGTGACGGATGTCAAAAATTTGCGCGCCGAGTGCATGTGCCGTCTCAAGAGCTCCGGATGATACCAATCGCTTGGCTGTTTGCAGTTTGGGGGCTTGACATGGTGGGACCTTTCAAAAGGTCTAAGGATAAGAAGACACATCTCTTGGTGGCTGTTGATAAGTTCACTAAATGGGTTGAGGCGGAGCCTGTGAGTAAGTGTGATGCAGCCATGGCGGTTTAGTTCATGAAGAAAATAATCTTCCGTTTCGGTTTACCACACAGTATTATCACAGACAATGGCACTAATCTATCCCAAGAGGCTATGGAAGAGTTTTGTCAACGAGAGCACATCCGGCTTGATGTTTCTTCTGTAGCTCATCCTCAATCCAATGGTCAAGCTGAGAGAGCCAATCAAGAAATTCTGAAAGGGCTAAAGCCCCGTCTTATGGTTCCTTTACAGCGAACGCCGGGTTGTTGGGTAGAGGAGTTGCCTTCGGTGTTTTGGAGTATCAATACTACACCCAACAGGTCTACAGGTTATACACCCTTCTTCATGGTCTATGTGGCAGAAGCAGTATTGCCTAGTGACATCCGTCATGACTCGCCCCGTGTGGCGGCTTATGTCGAAGCTAACAATGAAAAAGCCAGACAGGATGCGCTTGACTTGTTGGATGAAGAAAGAGACTTAGTAGCAGCACGGTCAGCAATCTATCAACAAGACCTGCGTCATTATCATAGCCGCCAGGTTAAGACCGGGACTTTTCATGAAGGCGACTTGGTGCTCCGGCTCATCCAAGATCTTTTAGATGCACACAAGTTATCCCCACCTTGGGAAGGACCCTTTGTGGTCAGTAAAAATGTAAACAACGGGTCTTACTACCTCATTGGTGTTCGAGAGCATGCAGACTCGCGTAAGTCGGAAGAGGAGACCCGCCGGCCATGGAACATTGCTCAACTTCGGCCGTACTATACCTGAGCCACCGGCTCTCATCATGTACATACGTTCACATTGTATATACGATGATAAGCAATAAAGTAAGACCATCGGTGTCATGGAATTGTCACGGCAGATGTAACTGGTATGAGGACTTAGTCGTGAGGCCAACGCATCTATGTGGTAGCTTGAGAGGGGTTGAGCGGAATCGAGAGACGCAACACAAGACAGGGATTTAGACAGCTTCGGGCCCCGGGAAACATCATCCGGTAACAACCCTACATGCTGTTTGAGGCTAGGTCTCATTATCATCACGAGGGAGTCGTCGTAAACCGGCTCTCCTATTTGTGTCTAGCCCTAAGATTGTTTCTTCTTGCTTGTCCCCCTTTTGGGGAGCCCTGCCCCTCCTTATATATGTTGAAGGGGCGGGTTACATGTGGAGTCCTATTAGGATTAGTACTAGTCTATCTTCTAATACAAACCGGATACAAGTTCGGGTCTTGACTCCTTATAAGGTAAATATTCCTTATGCCTTTCCTTGTAAACCGGCCCACCATAGTATGAACCGGCCTTCATGAACCGCCCGTTGGGCCACCGGGTCTTGTCGCTCCTCTGACCCGCCTGCCAGATTATCAATGAATCGTGAACCGCCAGGTCCAAACAGGTCGCCAGTGAATCGTCAAGTCTTAGCCGGGTCTCAAGTAAACCGCCAAGTCCGGTCGGGTTATATTTCTGGCCGGTTTACGCCGCGGGGTATATCCTTGACATTAGCCCCCAAGTTTGGCTTGGATTTATCCATGGTAAACTTATACTGCAAAATAAACACAATAACCAATTTGATAGGTTGTGCTCCGAGTTAATAACTCTTGTAAACCGGCATCTGATCATCCTTAAGTCCTTGTTATTTCCTTCTTCTAGAAAATCCAGGTCATTAGATCAGTTTCATAATCAATTTGCTTGTAGAAAAAATATTGTAAACAAAGAATCCATTTGACTCTGCCTTCAATGCGCTGACTTGACAAAAATATTGGTCTTCAAATATTCAACTGATATCCGCCGGTTTGAAAATGTAGAACTTGCCGGTTTATCATTGTCAAAATTGCCGGGTTATAAAAACTGATAATTCCAGGTCATAATTGTTTCCAACGCTGGTTCATGATTGTTGCCACTGCCGGTTCATAATTATTGATGGCGCCGGGTTATGATTGTTGTAGACACCGGGTCATAATGATTAGTGATGCCGGGTCAATCTGGTTTGCTCAAAACTGAAAATTGGAAGATATTTCTCCCTTATATCCATATTACCTGTAGCCCCCAGGTCTTAAGAACATAGTGGTAGCTTAAGACTTGTTTCAATATAAATGCTGCAACCTTGAAGAAATCCAGATTGTTCATCTCAATCATTAGTCAAAACTGAATATCCCACATATGTAGCCCCCAAGTGTCGGGTTGTCATGCTTGCAGCAACCTGGGACTTGTAATTGCCTTATGCTCATAAAAAACTTCAACCAGTGTAGCCCCCAAGGGCCGGGTCATTATGCAAACAATGAGCAGGGACTTTAAAAATATGATCATGTAGACTTTAACAACAACGTGTAGCCTCCAAGGGCTGGCTCAGTAAGATAATACTGAGCCGGGAATTTTTTATATATATACTTCATTGAAAATAACATCATATGATGTAGCTCCCGTCATGGGGCTTGAATCCACGTCCACAAGGTTAAGATCTTTGTGCTTTACCAACCGAGGAATGGACCCTTCAATATAATGGATTAAGACTTGTGTACCTTGAATTGTTGACAGGAGCAATTGGTAGCCCCTAAGGACTGGCTCATTACAATGTGATGAGTCGGGTCTTCAATAAAATGAGCAAATAATGACTTTACATTAGCCCCCAAGTGCCATGGTACATGCTGGCAGTGACATGGGACTTGCATATTTGATGTAATCTCAATTTGAATAAATGTAGCCCCCAAGTGCCGGGTCGTAAGCCTGCAGCGACTCAGGACTATTCCTTCAATTGTAGAATAAACCATATCCATTGATGAAATAATAGCCATTGCGCATAAGCGACTTTGAAAACCAGTTGATAAGTAAATCCGGAGTTTAAATACTCGGCGGCACTTGGCCGATGGCGACTTAATGCGCATTCATTGTAAGCCGGGATTTTTATAACCAGGCGGCTGATAGCCTTTGAGAAAATCCAAAATGGATAACCCTTTTATATGTCATAATTCTGCAAATCCTGCACAATGTGTAAATAATATATGCACTGGCGATTTAACGTCGAAAGCTAGGGTGGGTAGCCACCCGAATGCATTCTTATCCTACACACAAGTAGATCACAAGAATCCTTGGCAGTTTACCGCAGGGCGGGTCATAATTCCCATATAGATAGCCAAGGTTTATAACCAAAGCTGTAATTGAAGATAATCAAATATGACATAGATGATACATGTGACATTGAATCACCTCGTTGGTTTAACCAATTCTTGTAGTGAGGGTGGTAACCCTAATCTTGAGTATTTGAGAACTCCTTCCTTAATTTGCCGAATTATGATAATAAACCGTACGGGGATATAATAAACATCGGATTTTCCTTATAACACCGGTGACTTGTTAGTCAAAACCAGACTGGGTCAATAAGCACCGGATTATCCTTATAATACTGGTGACTTGTTAGTCAAAACCAGACCGGGTCAATAAGCACTGGATTATCCTTATAATACTGGTGACTTGTTAGTCAAAACCAGACCGGGTCAATAAGCACCGGATTATAACTGATTATGTACTGACAACTAGTTTAGTTGAAAGCCAAGCCGGGTTAATGAACGCCGGTATATCCATGCACATATGATACATGCTATGATGATGTAATGATGATGCAACGTATGATGCAATATATGATGATGTATATGTATGATCAAGAGGGTTTAAGCTATGGTTCGGATACGACCAGAGCCCCCATGTAGTCATAATTGTGGCATTCCGCCGATCAAAAGGTGTAACTATGGTTCGAATACGACCAAGCCCCCAAGTGATTTCCCTAGTGCCCTTATGTCTATCAAGAGGTGTAACTATGGTTCGAACCCATAGCCTCCAAGTGATTTCCCTGGTGGCCTTATGCCTATCAAGAGGTGTAGCTATGGTTCGGATACGCCCAAGCCCCCAAATGATTTCCCTGGTGGCCTTATGCCTATCAAGAGGTGTAGCTATGGTTCGGATACGACCAAGCCCCCAAATGATTTCCCTGGTGCCCTTATGCCTATCAAGAGGTGTAGCTATGGTTCGGATACGACCAGAGCCCCCAAATGATTTCCCTGGTGGCCTTTAAGCCTATCTGGTCTGACTATGGTTCGAACATAGCCCCCAAGTGATATTGTGAGCTGTGCTCAAGGGATACCCATGTTTGAGCTGTGATGTGCAACAAACTCTTTTTGGCCTCTTGTGAAAATATTGGCTTGATAGCCGGATTACCGAAGAAACCAAAGTTGTGCTCTTATGATAATATTGGCTTGATAGCCGGATCAATATGTAATCAGAACTCCGCTTTATAAACAGAAGCCCCCATGTGATCAATAATATGATAAGCCAATAAGGCAGGATAACCCATGTTTGAACCGCGCATCATGGCAACAGGTCCTCTTCGGCAACCTTTAACTTTTCTAAGAACTCGAACTTTGCAAGAGATATTTCTTCTTGAACCGGATGTTAAACTGGATATTAAGAGCTTCAAAGCTTTATGGGAGACATCTTTCCCTTGAGCCGGATTTTGAACCAGAATCTTCATTTTCAGCCAAAAATTGTCTGACGGCCTTGAGCCGGATGTTTGAACCGAATTTGAGAGCTTCAAAGCTTTGCGGGAGAGAGATGTCTCTTGAACTGGATTTTAAACCGGAATATTTATTTTGAACCGGCAATTTTCTGACGGCCTTTAAATTTTCATCAATATGGCGGTAGCCTTCGGAACCGGGTTATCATTCCCTCCAATGACCCGGGGTCTTAAATCTCACGATATTTGCTAAGTCATGTCATCGTAGCCCTCGAGTCTCAAGACAATTTGAAGAGTTGGCTTGAGATTCTTCAAAATTAACCATGATATAGACCGGTTTGAATCCTGCATGGGACAACTTGCAAACCGGAGTAATTGCTCTTTTAAAGAAAGCAATATATAATATATAAAAATATGCTGGATGGGTTTCACCTGATGCGTCAGGTCAGAAATCATCACCGCGGAGTTGATGATCACCATGGTAAAACTGGAATCAATCACGACCGAGTCGGCTGCAGGTGCTGACAGATCTGTCGGCCGTGGCGTTTTAAACCGGTGTGGACGGGAGAATCGACCGCGGCGTTGTAAACCGGTGCGGTCGCGAGAGACGTCCGCGGCGTTGAAATCGGCACATACACAGGCAATTCGGCCATGGGCACGGACAATGAATCAGTCGCGTGTGTTGATGTAGCGGGGTGGCAACTTGTGCAAGATGAGCGCTAGTACAAAAATAATATTTGCTCACGTCCCTTTTGCGACACCTTTTTTAAAGAATAATGGTCCGGCGGAAAAATATCATAGACCAAGTAACTGTTTTTTTGATAAAAACAATATGTGTTAATGAAATAAACTTGGATGGATACCACCTGATGTCTCCGAATAACTGATGATCTGTACATAGAATTCTCCCACAAAGTTGTGGTAGTGCTCGGCAATACTTTTTAGACTGCCAACACAAATCGCCGGGCCTCGTGCTCCGGTTGAGTTGGTACTTGGTATCGTGGTCTTCAAAATAATTGTGCATGCATGCACTTCCTTTTCACATGAATGCTTACAACGCTCCAGGATGTAGCTTCTGCACTTGTACATGCAGCTTGTCTCTGTTTCCTTGTCCGTTCACAATCTCCACGTCAACAAGGATAATGGCAGTAGAAGCCGCTAACTGAGCAGAGGCGGCCCTGGCGGCTCGACACAACAGCAAAATGGAGGCATCACCATGACGATGGTTCAAAAGTTGCAACGGCAGTGTGTCTGAGGCGGCGAAGGCGGCGACTCTCGAAGTGGCAGCGGTAAGTCATAGAAGCTCTCCGGCGAGGCATAGCACCGGATGGTGCCTGAACCGTATTTTTCTTTAGTCTGGTGTCTCGCGACTTGTGGTGCAGACTGCCAATGGGAGAGGCGGCCAGCGACTTAAAGCGCGGTCAGAAGAGGTGAAGTAGAGCGGGGCCGGGGCGGCTCAGGGCCAGGCCGGCTCGACGTTTAGGAACAGCGCGGTGACTGCTCACCGGAGTCGATCCCTGGACCTCTGGGTATTGGCACGATGGGTTGACCAGTCGGGACGGCTCACAGACGGAGGCGTAACCGGCTTTCGGTAGCAGAGGCGAGGCCGACGGCTCAGAGCAACAAAACCTCCCGACGAGGAGAAAACAAGGCGGCCGGCGACTTGAAACGCACGGCACCGACGGCCCTGCGACGGCGACAGATGGTGACTCAAAGGTGAGCCTGACAAGGCAAGGCCATAGCGGTGGTAGTGGACGGCTTGCAGGTGCGGCTCGACGACGGCCGGCTCGGCGTGAGGCCGTGGAGCAGAGGCAGGCGGCAGCTCAAGGTGCGACGGCGAAGGCGCAGCCTGCGAGGAAGGCCAGTTTGACCCGCCACGACAGCAGAGTCACGCGGAGGAGCAGTAGAACCGGCACATGATGTGTGTTACCGCGATTCAGAGGCAAGGTGCAGAGCTGGCCAAGTGACCGTGTTGGCGTTGATTTTGTCAATCCGATCAGGTGTTGGAGTCCTTGCCCAACATGTATGTTCACGTAAGGCAAACAATGCTATTTCCCTTTTTTGTACAGATTGCCTCCTCAAAGTTTGAGCTTTAACATGGGAAGTATTCGAGTAGTAGACGGAGTAGTATTCCTTTCATCACGTACTTCAGATTTGACTTGGTCCTGACACCAGAAAAAATAGCAACAGAGGCGGGCCTCGGCAGAAGCGAGCCGGCAGAGGCGGACCGTAGCGGCGATGTCAGCCGACGGGGGCGACATAGGAATCCAATGCATACCCGGGTTCTCTGATTTGTTGTTAGTTTGACTTTTCTTCCTGTGTTGACGGATCAATGGATGGATCCCTTTATACGAATAACCGCCGTTGAGTCTTGCTATAGTAGTATTGCCTCCATAAAAATAACAGCATAATCAAAGTAGTAGATCACTTTACGAAACCATCTCGGGTCTTGACCCTTGCCTGCACACGCACTTGTTGATTGACCGGGTTTGACGGATCACTTTGTGTCGGCGGCGCACAGCAAAACTCCAAACCCTAATTTGTTTTGAACTCAAAATTCATACGGCCCGCTCCAAAGTTGACCATAAAATTTAATTAACCTGGCCACGGCTTTGCCCTATACTGTTGCTCTACGCTAGTTCTTCATCCGTAAACCGCGAGCTTCTTGATCCCTGAAATAAATCCCTTCAAGAACTCAACACCACCGTGCGCGAGCCTCACGGTGGGCGTCAACTGTCGTGGAATTGTCACGGCAGATGTCCTAGTATGAGGACTTAGTCGTGAGGCCAACGCATCTATGTGGTAGCTTGAGAGGGGTTGAGCGGAATCGAGAGACGCAACACAAGACAGGGATTTAGATAGCTTCGGGCCCCGGGAAACATCATCTAGTAACAACCCTACATGCTGTTTGAGGCTAGGTCTCATTATCATCACGAGGGAGTCGTCGTAAACCGGCTCTCCTCTTTGTGTCTAGCCCTAAGATTGTTTCTTCTTACTTGTCCCCCTTTTGGGGAGCTCTGCCCCTCCTTATATATGTTGAAGGGGCGGGTTACATGTGGAGTCCTATTAGGATTAGGACTAGTCTATCTTCTAATACAAACCAGATACAAGTCCGGATCTTGACTCCTTATAAGGTAAATATTCCTTATGTCTTTCCTTGTAAACCGGCCCACCATAGTATGAACCGGCCTTCATGAACCGCCCGTTGGGCCACCGGGTCTTGTCGCTCCTCTGACCCGCCTGCCAGATTATCAATGAATCGTGAACCGCCAGGTCCAAACAGGTCGCCAGTGAATTGTCAAGTCTTAGCTGGGTCTCAAGTAAACCGCCAAGTCCGACTGGGTTATATTTCTGGCCGGTTTACGCCGCGGGGTATATCCCCGACAATCGGTCTCTTTTCTTTTCAAAGACTATGCATCTTTATTTTTTTTCACAAATGACTATTAAGGAGCTGATCATATTTGAATCAAGTTTAACCTTTTTGGTCCAGCTCATGATCGTATCGGAATCTAGCTGCAAATCTTATGGTCACTTGGAGGCTTCCTGTTCAAACATAGGCCGTATTCGAACCAAAGAGAACATATATGTCGTAACCCTCTTGATCTGCTCAAGGCCAAACTCACTTTGGGGCTTCTTGATCGTATCTGAATCATAGCTTAACCCCTTTTGAGTCCGACTTGGATTGTATTCGAATCAGGGTCGTTAAAAACCTCTCAAGGTCATTTGGGGGCTTCCTGTTCAAACATCGGTCGTATTCGAACCAAAGAGAACATAGCTGTCGGTACCCTCTTGATCGGCGCAACGCCAAAGCCACTGGGGGCTATATGGTCGTATTCAAACCTTAGCTTAACCCCTTTGGTCCGGTTTACTGATCGTATTCGAATCAGAAACCCCCAACCTTTTGAATACAGAGTTAAAATTATGTTTATTATCTGTTGCTTGCCTTTGAGTTTTTGTTGTTTCAATATTACAATAAGATAGCCTGGTTTTCTTCGCCGGCTCAATTATTGGACAGCACATCCGCCCAGGTTATTCAAGCCGGTGGTTCAAGGATCCAAAGGTACGAGCAACTAAGATATGATGATCATTGAGTATTCAAGGAGTATTAATTTTTCATACATATTGAATTATCAATTTATCACCCGGGTTATTTAAACTGACGATCTAAGGATCAACAAGGGTAAGGTATGGTTTTTACTTATACGCGCTTACCGGCTGCGTTAACTCAAGAGTTAGTATTAAACCTTATCCTTTATTTACATTTGTCTCTGTTTTTCTTATTGAGGTAAATTTATGGATTGTACATTAGGTGTTTAAGCCTAGTTGGTTCTAAACCGCCTTGCTAGTATTTTCCTTGTATTCACAGGAACAGAGTTCAACCATTGCAGAGACAAACATTAAATGCATACATTGACATCTGAAACACAGATTCACATAAGAAGTATTTTATGCACGACGGCATAAGCAAACATGTAGAGTTTTAACTTAAGTTATTACAAGGCTTTATAAGCCTAGGAAGATGATCATCGTCCCTCTCTCGCCGGTTCACCACCTTCTGTTTGCTGGAAGTTGGATTTTGACCAATCAAAGCCGTTCATGGCGACAAATTCGGCTTCGTCGTCAATCAGGCCGACCGGGTCAATCTCCAGAGCAAAGGTATCTTCTCTCATAGGTGGGATCAGATCTGCTACTTTATATGAAGGAGTGGCCATCTTCTTATTTTCACTATCAAAACCCGGCTGGTACTTGTCCACATTGGTGTCCTCTCCAAGACTAGTTGCCTGAGGCTGGACTTCGCGTACACACGCTATGAAATCATCTTGGTCAAACGGAGACCCGTCCTCCTTCACAGTAGGGTAACCCCTTGCTACGTCCGCCGGGTCTAGGTGAAAGTGTGTTATATCGGCTAGAGGGGGGGTGAATAGGCGATTTTTATGAAAGTCTTCAGAACATAGAAGTTTTGAAGACAAACGATAAAATTAAACCTATTACCATGCAGCGGAAGGTAGACTACACTAGGAAAACCATAGTCAAGTATTCAATGAAGTGAAAGCACAAAGACTAATAGTAGCTAGGTAGTAAGGATCAGGTAGGAAGATATTGTGAAGCCAAACAGAACACGCAGTCACTCAGTGAAGACAAATGATAGTGCAAACATACAATGACTTCACAAGGAGTAACGGTAAGTAAAGTGAAGTGAAGATGAAACCAGTGACTCGTTGAAGACACTGATTTGTTGAACCAGTTCCAGTTGCTGTGACAATTGTACGTCTGGTTGGAGCAGCTAGGTATTTAAACCTTAGGACACATAGTCCCGGACACCCAGTCCTGAACACGCAGCTCAGGACACTCAGTCCTCACCGTATTCTCCTTGAGCTAAGGTCACATAGACCTTGCCCAATCACTCTGGTAAGTCTTCAAGGTAGACTCCCAAACCTTCACAGACTTCGTTCACCGGCAATCCACAATGTCTCTTGGATGCTCAGAACGTGACGCCTAACCGGCTGGAGGATGCACAGTCCTCAAGTGTAATAAGTCTTCATATCACACAGACAAGAAGACTTAAGTGATGCCCAATTCTCTCTGGCTCTGGTGGTTAGGGCTTTATCCTCGCAAGGAATTCTCTCTCAAAGGCTTCGAGGTGGGTTGCTCTCAAACGACAAAAGCCGTACTTTCAATCCGAGCAGCCAACCGTTTATGGTTGTAGGGGGTGGGCTATTTATAGCCACTTGGCAACCCGACTTGATTTGTCCGAAATGACCCTGGGTCACTAAGGAACTGACACGTGTTCCAACGGTCAGATTTCAAAATCACACGACAACTTTACTTGGGCTACAAGCAAAGCTGACTTGTCCGACTCTGGACAAGATTCGCTCACATAGTCTTCACTCGAAGACATAGGTTTTTGGTTTAGGCATCACTTCAGTCATTCTGACTGGTTCTCTTGGACCCCACTTAACAGTACGGTGGTTCCTATGACTCAACACAAAAGAAAAAGAACTATGAAAGATCTAAGTCTTCGAGCTCCATAGGCTTCATATAGTGTCTTCTCTTGTCATAGTCTTCAATGTGAATATCTTCATATACCACCTTTGACTTCAATGTCTTCATACATTTTTAGGGGTCATCTCTGGTAGTAAAACCGAATCAATGAGGGACTTCTACCTGTGTTATCCTGCAATTCTCACAAACACATTAGTCCCTCAACTAGGTTTGTCGTCAATACTCCAAAACCAACTAGGGGTGGCACTAGATGCACTTACAATCTCCCCCTTTTTGGTGATTGATGACAAACTAGTTGAAGTTTTCAACGGGGAATATAATCTGTGAAATTGTAAAGGATAAGGAATTGTCTTCATAAGTTGCAAGGGCTCCCCCTGAAGATGTGCATATAAGTTAATTTGCTTTTGGAATGCAAATGCACATGGCAGGTTGTACTTGTGGAGATCCACTTCAACTTATGATGACAATCCACTATGCATGTGAAAGTATATGAAGATAATGACATGCATAATGGAAAATGGACGTCTGCAGAATGAGCTAAGTGCGGAATTTATCGTCGCACATGTGGAATTTATCTTCGCAAAACAAGGTGGCAAATAAGTAGCAGACGACCATCTAGTTTAAGTGTTACAACTCATAAGAACCAAATGTAGCAAAAAAACGAGAGTTGTAAGCACGAAGTAAAATATAAAGCACCCGCCCATATGGACCCGCTTGAAGACTATCAATCTCATATGCTTCTCCCCCTTTTGTCAGTAATGACCAAAAAGGTTTGAAGACATAGAGCCTCTACTCGTTCTCATGTGGAGTAGGTGAAGTAGCAGGGTTGTTGGTGTTGTTTGGCGGTGCAGAAGAGCTTGGAGGTGCTGAAGGAGGTGGAGGTGAAGTAGCATCGTCTTCTTCCTCAATAATTCTGGCAGTCACTATGGCAGCAGAGGAAGAGAACTCAGAGTCTTCAAGGGATGGAGTTCCTAGCAGCACAGCCCTTCGAGGAGGTGTGGACTCAAACTTGAATCTCTCAATGAAGCCATCCTCTTGAAGATCAGCTTCAGAACACATCATCGTGAGCCCTTTCCATGTGCGGCGACAGGCTTCATGGGCAACGAAAGCATTCTTGGTGGCAAGATTTCGAGTGCGATTAACATCCACCAAGAGGCTTTTCATCTGACGCTTCAGCCAGTCATGATGCCTATCCTGTTTTTGATGTAGAGCTACAAGAAGCTCTCGGTCGTTGAGAACACGAGTGCGCTTCTTGGGTCTTGGAGCAGTGGCACTGTCAGTGGCTTCAGTGGAAGCAGGGTGTGGTGCACGTGTAGTGCCAGCCAAAGGATACACCCGAGAAACTGCTTCAACGCCTTCAACGTTCTGAGTAAAACTCTGATGTTCTGCATTCTGAAGACTTAGAGGTTGCTTGGCAGGCTCAGAATATATGGCTTCAGTAGACATGTCCACGTCAGGCAAGAAGATCCGATGGTTGCGGCCTGAGGGCTGATACGAGATGGCGGAGTGTAGCTTGATCAGCCGCATGACCCAAGGGGCGTAGAACTTCAAACCAAACAGATCAATGCCTGATGCAGCAAGTTGGCGTATGAAGAAGTCCTGTGCATTGAAGCATTTGCCATGAAGTATATAGAAGACCAAAGTCTTCATTGCACCCTGAAGCTTGGCATTTGGAGAGTGCCCTTTAATAGGCCAGAGAGTTCACTGATGATGTGATAGATGGTTCTTGGCAGGTACTCAAGGTCTTCAACGAAGAACTCTGTGGGATAAGCAGCATCTTGGGGCAATGGCTTCATCATGCTGAGCATCTGACTCATATCAGGTTCTGGCCGCTGAAAGATGCTCTCATTAGTTTCAGCATGCAGCTGACAGCCTTGCTCGAAGAGATCGCCAGGAGTGGGCAAGCCAGTGAGCTCAATGATGTCAAATGCATTGGCTTCATGATGAACGGTGCCAGTCATCCACTCCAGGACCCAAGTCTTCGGATCTCTGCTGTACCCTCTGATGTGAAGTGTGGCATAGAGTTGAAGCAGCACCTCTTCATTACAATGCTCTTCGTCAGTAATGAACGGCAGCAGTCCAACTTCCTTGAAGCAATCTAAAGCTTCTTCCAGACAGGGCAGACCAGCTATAGCTTCAACATCAAGGCGCTTGTGTGGGAAGATGCGACCTTGGTTGTACAGAATGCAAGAGTAATAGCTTCGCTGAGGATAGCTCCAGAACCGATCAGATGATATCCTTTCCCTTGAGTAGGGGTTCCTGGAGCTATTGAAGAACGTGTTGTCTGCCCTGAAGCCATTGATGTTGAAGGAGCCAGGTGCTGATGCAGGACCTGGAAACCTTGGTAGTCTTGGGATTGGCTTCTGGACCTGAGGCCTGTGCTCAACATGATAGTTGAATTGGGGACCGGCAGCAGACTCAGGAACAGAAGTGGCGGGATCAGTGGCTTCGCTGTCTTCTGAAGCTTTTGCTGGGGAGGGCTCCACATTAGCTTCATTGGTGGTTGTGGCAGCCTCACGAATTTCATCCTCCACTTGACTAGCTGGAGGGTCGGTCACAAGCACATTCTCCTGGAGAACTGCTTCTTGGTGGGACAGGGGAGTGGGATCTTGTGGGACTCCTTCTTCTGCGGCTGATGCAACCGGAATGTCTTTACCAGAGACTTGAGGCCTAGGACCTTTGTGAAGCCTGCGGAACGCAGACGACGCCTGTGGAGTTGGAGTGGGCTGGGCCTCATAGTCTTCTTCCTCTTGTGGGCGATCCGCCCATGAAGCATCCTGTGCAATTGGCGTCAGTGGATGACCAATGCTGATGAGTTCACTGTTTTCATGCTGAGGAAGGACTGCACCATCTTCTACATTGTCATGTTGACCAATGTCTTCAGCAGCGATGGGATCAGCTGCTGGAATGTCTTCAGCTTCATGAGCCTCTGTGGAAGCAGGCTCATGAATTGTCAGTTGTCGTTCAGCTTCAGGATAGACCATAGAAATGGGTTCAACTATCAAGGGCTCTGTGGAAGCAGCCCGAGCTTTCTTGGTCTTCCACTTCTTCTTGGAGGGGTCAGTAGGAGAGGCTTCAGAGTGTTTCCTCTTCCTGGCTTCAGCCTCAATAGTCCTTGTCTTCTTGAGCTCTGAAGCTGTTGACCGGCTTTTTGGCTTCGAGCCAGTCAGTCTAGTTGGGAAGACAATCGGAACTGCTTCTTGCATTGGTGCATCAGGTTCAGCCGTAGCAGGCTTCTTCTTCTTCTTTGCGGCCATCCTGGAGTCGATGCCAGGACGCCCAAGTGCCTTGCGCTTCTCAGCCTCATTATAGGCTTGCACACATCTGTTAGCCAGAGTCTTCATGCGCTCACACAAACCCTGAGCTTCTGCACGTTTCTTCACAAAGGCTTCCTTGAGCTCGTGCATCATTGTCTTGAAGTTCTTCACTTCTTGCACGCTGAGCTTGGCCATATGCTTCTTGAACTGAGCCTTTTCATAGTCAATCTTCTACTTCAGTTCAACAACGCGCTGGGCAATAGCAAGTTCTGAAGCAATGGCGCCTTGAAAGGCGACACTGAGGCCAATGGATAGCTGCAGATCTTCAAAGCTGATGTTCGGCGTGTCAAACCACTCGTCGATGAAGTTGTGGATGATGGTGACATCAAAGAGAGGCAGATCATTGAAGATTTCTACTTCTTCTTTGCTCTTGATGAGTTGCTCAAGAGCGTCATCTGCAAGATCTTCATCACTTGACAGATCAATGTTGTCATTGCGCGGAATGGCAACAGCTTTTAGCTCTTGTCCAGTGTGAGACAGAGGCATCTTGGCCTTCTGGGGCTTGGAGACGCGTGATAAGTCTTCAGACTACACACTGTCTTCAGGAGGTGCAGTTGCCAATGGCTTCGCCCTTGATATTTTTGGTGAAGGGGCCGGCTTTGAAGCTTTTGGCTTCATCAACTGCTTTGGCTTCGGCACTGCAGGCGCGTCATCAGACTCAGTGTCAGCTGCAGGCTCATTCACTGCAGTCCCTTGAACCAAGATGTAGGTGATGAGGCCTTCAAGGTTGGCGAAAGGACCGATGACATTGGGTTCTGCATGTCGTGTGCCATCTGCCCTTGGAGATGAGGGACCAGGGTCGAAGTCTAACCCAAAAGTCTTCTTGTTCTGCTTCGCTAAGTTCTGAGCAAACTGGAAGTTGCGCTTGAACAGATTGTCGTCACGACACCATAGCAGTGACGACGAGTGTGAATCAGCAGGCTGTGGTCCATGGACCATGCATGGATAGAAGCCTTGAGCAATGGCTTCATCTCTGGACCTGGGTAGAAGATTCTTGAATAGGATGTCTCCCCACGGTCTCTTGATGGCGTTTTTCTCAGTATACTCCTGGGTCACAAATCTGTATTTGAACCATTGTTCTGCTCAATATCTTCGAATCCATTGGATTCGGGTCTTGCGCTGACTGTAATCCTCTTCAGGATCTGTCTTGTACATTTCTGAGAGTTCATCTGGAAGATCTCTGGAGGTCTCACCATGACGCTTTCTGCCACCCTTCCTTGCGGCTTTCTCTGAAGCCATAAACTTTAACTTGAAAGGCTTCAAGACGTTCACAGGCTTCAAAGGTTTTCGTTAGCTGGACCAATAGGAACTGGCTTCGAGAGAATTTATGTGATGCTGTAAGAATTCTGCAAATGAATGCAGACTATGAGAACCAAAGGATTCTCCCACGGACATGTACCCATGACAGCATTAAGGTGCGAGGGAAGGGGAAGAGGTCATATGCATTCTCAGAAGATTTTGAAGATAAATCAGTTTAGAAGACATTGACCTCATCGTGCGAAGACATTCACTCATAGATAAGAAGTTGGTTCCAGATTTGTACGAATCCACAGATCAATACAAGTGAGGAATCTAACTACTTTGTGAAGCACAAGTGAATATACTAGGCATGTTATGAGATGAAGTATGAGAGAGATCTAGCTTGTGTGAACAAAAACTGCTTGTGGTAGAAAGTGACAAATCCATAGGATCAATGGTGCTGTAAAAGGAGGAAGTTTTATTTACCACACTAAGAACTGCTAGACGGAGTGTAAGATGAGGCCGAGCAGTTCGATCTTCCGTGCCCTAACTTGGCGACGGAGGACACCTATGGCGACAGCGGAGAGGACGATGTTCGCGGTCGGCGTGAAGACGGTGTCAGAGAGGTTGCGGCAGCGAAGCGCTTCGTCGTCGGCGTCGTCGAGGGCTAGCGGTGGCGCTAGGGTTCGTGCGAGGGTGGAAGAAGAGATAATAACCGCTGTGAGTGTGTATTTATAGGTACAGGGGCGGCACTGTGCTATTACACAGGTGCCCCTGGCGATTTGCATCTGAGGAACACGTGGCCATTATGCGGAATTTTGGGGTTTGTT
The DNA here is from genome assembly GCF_002162155.2 of Triticum dicoccoides. NCBI lineage: Eukaryota > Viridiplantae > Streptophyta > Magnoliopsida > Poales > Poaceae > Triticum > Triticum dicoccoides. The sequence goes on from NC_041384.1 coordinate 437,432,222, forward strand.
CCACGTCCCACGCACGCCTGGATTGTCGGATGGTCGTTCCTACTTCTCTGAATTTCATGTGGAGGAATGAGCATTGAAAACAGACTTAATGGTTGTCTCTGTATCTTCTGCTGACAAGGACGCAGAGAATACATTCGACAGTTTCAATAGAATGCATATGACTTGGGGAGATAGAGTTTGAGATAGAAAGCATAGAGAGGTTAGGGTCCGATCACATTCACTTAGTTCAAAAGATTCAACACGAAGACATAGCTATAAGTGAATGTTGTAGAGGACAGAACACTAGCATATATATATATATATATCTATAATCAACATAGTGAAGATAATCATGAAAATATGTTGAGATCGAAGCCAAACCAAATGTGAAGACATTGCAAGGTAACGGCATGAGTGAAACACTACAAAATAGAACGTTTGGTGGTGGCGTTACCCACCATATAGGAAGTATTAGACCCAGACACGGCGCACAATTATGGTGGCGCTCCGAAGTCAAATTCCACATTAATGTATTCACACTTAGAATGTATTGTTGGAAATATGCCCTAGAGGCAATAATAAAAGCATTATTATTATATTTCCTTGTTCATGATAATTGTCTTTATTCATGCTATAATTGTGTTATCCGGAAATCGTAATACATGTGTGAATAATAGACACCAACATGTCCCTAGTAAGCCTCTAGTTGACTAGCTCATTGATCAACAGATAGTCATGGTTTCCTGACTATGGACATTGGATGTCATTGATAACGAGATCACATCATTAGGAGAATGATGTGATGGACAAGACCCAATCCTAAACATAGCATCAGATCGTATAGTTCGTTTGCTAGAGTTTTCCAATGTCAAGTATCTTTTCCTTAGACCATGAGATCGTGTAACTCCCGGATACCGTAGGAGTGCTTTGGGTGTGCCAAACGTCACAACGTAACTGGGTGACTATAAAGGTATACTACGGGTATCTCCGAAAGTGTCTGTTGGGTTGACACGGATCAAGACTGGGATTTGTCACTCCATATGACGGAGAGGTATCACTGGGCCCACTCGGTAATGCATCATCATAATGAGCTCAAGGTGACCAAGTGTCTGGTCACGGGATCATGCATTACGGTACAAGTAAAGTGACTTGCCGGTAACGAGATTGAACGAGGTATTGGGATACCGACGATCAGATCTCGGGCAAGTAACATACCGATTGACAAAGGGAATTGTATACAGGGTTGCTTGAATCCTCGACATCGTGGTTCATCCGATGAGATCATCGAGGAGCATGTGGGAGCCAACATGGGTATCCATATCCCGCTATTGGTTATTGGCCGGAGAGCGATCTCGGTCATGTCTACATGTCTCCTGAACCCGTAGGGTCTACACACTTAAGGTTCGGTGACGCTAGGGTTGTAGGGATATGTATATGCAGTAACCCGAATGTTGTTCGGAGTCCCGGATGAGATCCCGGACATCACGAGGAGTTCCGGAATGGTCCAGAGGTAAAGAATTATATATAGTAAGTGCTATTTCGGGCATCGGGACAAGTTTCGGGGTCACCGGTATTGTACCGGGACCACCGGAAGGGGCCCGGGGGTCCACCGGGTGGGGCCACCTGTCCCGGGGGGCCACATGGGCTGTAGGGGGTGCGCCTTGGCCTACATGGGCCAAGGGCACCAGCCCCAAGAGGCCCATGCGCCTAGGGTTTCAAGGAGGGAAGAGTCCTAGGAGGGGAGGCACCTCCTAGGTGCCTTGGGGAGGAGGGATTCCTCCCCTTGGCCGCACCCCCCTAGGAGATTGGATCTCCTAGGGCCGGCGCCCCCCCCCTCTTGGCCCTCCTATATATAGTGGGGAGATGGAGGACTTCTTACCTTGATCTTTGGTGCCTCCCTCTCCCTCTCCAACACCTCCTCCTCCTCCTCCATAGTGCTTGGCGAAGCCCTGCCGGAGTACTGCAGCTCCATCACCACCACGCCGTCGTGCTGCTGCTGGAGCCATCTCCCTCAACCTCTCCTTCCCCCTTGCTAGATCAATAAGGAGGAGACGTGGCTATTCCGTATGTGTGTTGAACGCGGAAGTGCCGTCCGTTCGGTGCTAGGATCTTCGGTGATTCGAATCACGTCGAGTACGACTCCCTCATCCCCGTTCTTTGAACGCTTCCGCTCGCGATCTACAAGGTACGTAGATGCATCTAATCACTCGTTGCTAGATGAACTCCTAGATGGATCTTGGTGAAACCGTAGGAAATTTTTTGTTTTCTGCAATGTTCCCCAACAGTGGCATCATGAGCTAGGTCTATGTGTAGTTCTCTTGCACAAGTAGAACACAATTTGTTGTGGGTGTTGATGTTGTCAACTTTCTTGCCGCTACTAGTCTGATCTTGCTTCAACGGTATTGTGAGATGAAGCGGCCCGGACCAACCTTACACGTACGCTTACGTGAGACCGGTTCCACCGACTAACATGCACAAGTTGCATAAGGTGGCTGGCGGGTGTCTGTCTCTCCCACTTTAGTTGGAGCGGATTCGATGAAAAGGGTCCTTATGAAGGGTAAATAGAAGTTGACAAATCACGTTGTCGCTTTCACGTAGGTAAGAAAACGTTCTTGCTAGAACCCTACTTCAGCCACGTAAAACTTGCAACAACAATTAGAGGACGTCTAACTTGTTTTTGCAGCAAGTGCTTTGTGATATGATATGGCCAAAGTTGTGATGAATGATGAATGATCTATATGTGATGTATGATATGTTCATGCTATTGTAATAGGAATCACGACTTGCATGTCGATGAGTATGACAACCGGCAGGAGCCATAGGAGTTGTCTTTATTTTTTGTATGACCTGCGTGTCATTGAGAAATGCCATGTAAATTACTTTACTTTATTGCTAAACGCGTTAGCCATAGTAGTAGAAGTAATAGTTGGCGAGCAACTTCATGGAGACATAATGATGGAGATCATGATGATGGAGATCATGGTGTCATGCCGGTGACAAGATGATCATGGAGCCCCAAGATGGAGATCAAAGGAGCTATGTGATATTGGCCATATCATGTCACTATTATTATTTGATTGCATGTGATGTTTATCATGTTTTTCATCTTGTTTGCTTAGTACGACAGTAGTAAATAAGATGATCCCTCATAATAATTTCAAGAAAGTGTTCCCCCTAACTGTGCACCATTGCGACAGTTCGTTGTTTCGAAGCACCACGTGATGATCGAGTGTGATAGATTCTAACGTTCACATACAACGGGTGTAAGACAGATTTACACATGCAAAACACTTAGGTTGACTTGACGAGCCTAGCATGTGTACAGACATGGCCTCGGAACACAGAATACTGAAAGGTCGAGCATGAGTCGTATAGAAGATACGATCAACATGAAGATGTTCACCGACGTTGACTAGTCCGTCTCACGTGATGATCGGACACGGCCTAGTTAACTCGGATCATGTTATACTTAGATGACAGGAGGGATGTCTATCTAAGTGGGAGTTCATTGAATAATTTGATTAGATGAACTTAATTATCATGAACTTAGTCTAAAATATTTACAATATGTCTTGTAGATCAAATGGCCAACGTAGTCCTCAACTTCAACGCGTTCCTAGAGAAAACCAAGATGAAAGACGATGGCAGCAACTATACGGACTGGGTCCGAAACCTGAGGATCATCCTCATAGCTGCCAAGAAAGATTATGTCCTACAAGCACCGCTGGGTGACGCGCCTATTCTCCCTGCAGAACAAGACGTTATGAACGCTTGGCAGGCACGTACCGATGACTACTCCCTCGTTCAGTGCGGCATGCTTTACAGCTTAGAGCTGGGGCTCCAAAAGCGTTTTGAGAGACATGGAGCATATGAGATGTTCGAAGAGCTGAAAATGGTTTTCCAAGCTCATGCCCGGGTCGAGAGATATCAAGTCTCCGACAAATTCTTTAGCTGTAATATGGAGGAAAATAGTTCTGTCAGTGAGCACATACTCACAATGTCTGGGTTACATAACCGCTTGACTCAGCTGGGGGTTAATCTCCCGGATGACGCGGTCATTGACAGAATCCTCCAGTCGCTTTCACCGAGCTAAAAGAGCTTTGTGATGAACTTCAATATGCAGGGGATGGAAAAGACCATTCCTGAAGTATTTGCAATGCTGAAATCAGCAAAGGTAGAAGTCAAAAAGGAACATCAAGTGTTGATGGTGAATAAAACCACTAAGTTCAAGAAAGGCAAGGGTAAGAAAACCTTCAAGAAGGACGGCAAGGGAGTTGCCGCGCCCGCAGGCAAGCTGCCGGGAAGAAGCCAAAGAATGGATCCAAGCCCGAGACTGAGTGCTTTTATTGCAAGGAGAGTGGTCACTGGAAGCGGAACTGCTCCAAATACTTAGCGGACAAGAAGGCCGGCAAAGCAAAAGGTATATGTGATATACATGTAATTGATGTGTACCTTACCAGTACTCATAGTAGCTCCTGGGTATTTGATACCGGTGCAGTTGCTCACATTTGTAACTCAAAGTAGGAGCTGCGGAATAAGCGGAGACTGGCGAAGGACGAGGTGACGATGCGCGTCGGGAATGGTTCCAAGGTCGATGTGATCGCCGTCGGCACGCTACCTCTACATTTACCTACGGGATTAGTTTTGAACCTCAATAATTGTTATTTAGTGCCAAGTTTGAGCATGAACATTGTATCAGGATCTCGTTTAATACGAGATGGCTACTCATTTAAATCCGAGAATAATGGTTGTTCTATTTATATGAGAGATATGTTTTATGGTCATGCTCCGATGGTGAGTGGTTTATTCTTTATGAATCTCGAGCGTAATGCTACACATATTCATAGTGTGAATACCAAAAGATGTAAGATTGATAATGATAGTCCCACATACTTGTGGCACTGCCGCCTTGGTCACATAGGTGTCAAACGCATGAAGAAGCTACATACTGATGGACTTTTAGAGTCTCTTGATTACTAATCATTTGACACGTGCGAACCATGCCTCATGGGTAAAATGACCAAGACTCCGTTCTCAGGAACAATGGAGCGAGCAACCAACTTATTGGAAATCATACATACTGATGTGTGCGGTCCAATGAGTGTTGAGGCTCGCGGTGGCTATCGTTATGTTCTCACCCTCACTGATGACTTGAGTAGATATGGGTATGTCTACTTAATGAAACACAAGTCTGAGACCTTTGAAAAGTTCAAGGAATTTCAGAGTGAGGTTGAGAATCAACGTGACAGAAAAATCAAGTTCCCGCGATCAGATCATGGAGGAGAATACTTGAGTCATGAGTTTGGCACACACTTAAGAAAATGTGGAATAGTTTCACAGCTCACGCCGCCTGGAACACCTCAGCGTAATGGTGTGTCCGAACGTTGTAATCGCACTCTATTAGATATGGTGCGATCTATGATGTCTCTTGCCGATTTACCGTTATCCTTTTGGGGGTATGCTTTAGAGACTGCCGCATTCACTTTAAATAGGGCTCCGTCGAAATCCGTTGAGACGACACCGTTTGAATTATGGTTTGGGAAGAAACCTAAGCTATCGTTTCTAAAGGTTTGGGGATGCGATGCTTATGTCAGGAAACTTCAACCTGAAAAGCTCAAACCCAAGTCGGAAAAATGCGTCTTCATAGGATACCCTAAAGAAACTACTGGGTATACCTTCTACCTCAGATCCGAAGGCAAGATCTTTGTTGCCAAGAATGGGTCCTTTCTAGAGAAAGAGTTTCTCTCGAAAGAAGTAAGTGGGAGGAAAGTAGAACTTGATGAAGTATTACCTCTTGAACCGGAAAATGGCGCAACTCAAGAAAATGTTCCTGAGGTGCCTCCACCGACTAGAGAGGAAGTTAATGATGATGATCAAGATACTTCTGATCAAGCTCCTACTGAAATTCGTAGGTCCACAAGGACACGTTCCGCACCAGAGTGGTACGGCAACCCTGTCTTGGAAATCATGTTGTTGGACAATGGTGAACCTTCGAACTATGAAGAAGCGATGGCGGGCCCGGATTCCGACAAATGGCTAGAAGCCATGAAATCCAAGATAGGATCCATGTATGAAAATAAAGTATGGACTTTGACTGACTTGCCCGTTGAGCGGCGAGCCATAGAAAATAAATGGATCTTTAAGAAGAAGACAGACGCGGATGGTAATGTGACCATCTATAAAGCTCGGCTTGTCGCTAAGGGTTATCGACAAGTTCAAGGGGTTGACTATGATGAGACTTTCTCACCGGTAGCGAAGCTAAAGTCTGTCCAAATCATGTTAGCGATTGCCGCATTCTATGATTATGAAATATGGCAAATGGACGTCAAAACAACATTCCTTAATGGTTTCCTTAAGGAAGAATTGTATATGATGTAGACGGAAGGTTTTGTCGATCCTAAGAATTCTGACAAGGTGTGCAAGCTCCAACGCTCAATTTATGGGCTGGTGCAAGCATCTCGGAGTTGGAACATTCGCTTTGATGAGATGATCAAAGCGTTTGGGTTTACACAGACTTATGGAGAAGCATGCGTTTACAAGAAAGTGAGTGGGAGCTCTGTAGCATTTCTCATATTATATGTAGATGACATACTTTTGATGGGAAATGATATAGAACTCTTGGATAACATAAAGGCCTACTTGAATAAGAGTTTTTCAATGAAGGACCTTGGAGAAGCTGCTTATATATTAGGCATCAAGATCTACAGAGATAGATCAAGACGCCTCATAGGTCTTTCACAAAGCACATACCTTGATAAGATATTGAAGAAGTTCAATATGGATCAGTCTAAGAAGGGGTTCTTGCCTGTATTACAAAGTGTGAAATTGAGTTCAGCTCAATGTCCGACCACGGCAGAAGATATAGAAGAGATGAGTGTCATCCCCTATGCCTCAGCCATAGGTTCTATTATGTGTGCCATGCTGTGTACCAGACCTGATGTAAACCTTGCCGTAAGTTTGGTAGGAAGGTACAAAAGTAATCCCGGCAAGGAACACTGGACAGCGGTCAAGAATATCCTGAAGTACCTGAAAAGGACTAAGGAAATGTTTCTCGTTTATGGAGGTGACGAAGAGCTCGTCGTAAAAGGTTACGTCGACGCTAGCTTCGACACAGATCTAGATGACTCTAAGTCACAAACCGGATACGTGTATATTTTGAATGGTGGGGCAGTAAGCTGGTGCAGTTGCAAGCAGAGCGTCGTGGCGGGATCTACATGTGAAGCGGAATACATGGCAGCCTCGGAGGCATCGCATGAAGCAATTTGGGTGAAGGAGTTCATCACCGACCTAGGAGTCATACCCAATGCGTCGGGGCCGATCAAGCTCTTCTGTGACAACACTGGAGCTATTGCACTTGCCAAGGAGCCCAGGTTTCACAAGAAGACAAGGCACATCAAGCGTCGCTTCAACTCCATTCGTGAAAATGTTCAAGATGGAGACATAGATATTTGTAAAGTACATACGGACCTGAATGTAGGAGATCCGTTGACTAAACCTCTCCCTAGAGCAAAACATGATCAACACTAGAATTCCATGGGTGTTCGATTCATCACAATGTAACTAGATTATTGACTCTAGTGCAAGTGGGAGACTATTGGAAATATGCCCTAGAGGCAATAATAAAAGCATTATTATTATATTTCCTTGTTCATGATAATTGTCTTTATTCATGCTATAATTGTGTTATCCGGAAATCGTAATACATGTGTGAATAATAGACACCAACATGTCCCTAGTAAGCCTCTAGTTGACTAGCTCGTTGATCAACAAATAGTCATGGTTTCCTGACTATGGACATTGGATGTCATTGATAACGAGATCACATCATTAGGAGAATGATGTGATGGACAAGACCCAATCCTAAACATAGCATCAGATCGTATAGTTCGTTTGCTAGAGTTTTCCAATGTCAAGTATCTTTTCCTTAGACCATGAGATCGTGTAACTCCCGGATACCGTAGGAGTGCTTTGGGTGTGCCAAACGTCACAACGTAACTGGGTGACTATAAAGGTATACTACGGGTATCTCCGAAAGTGTCTGTTGGGTTGACACGGATCAAGACTGGGATTTGTCACTCCATATGACGGAGAGGTATCACTGGGCCCACTCGGTAATGCATCATCATAATGAGCTCAAGGTGACCAAGTGTCTGGTCACGGGATCATGCATTACGGTACGAGTAAAGTGACTTGCCGGTAACGAGATTGAACGAGGTATTGGGATACCGACGATCAGATCTCGGGCAAGTAACATACCGATTGACAAAGGGAATTGTATACGGGGTTGCTTGAATCCTCGACATCGTGGTTCATCCGATGAGATCATCGAGGAGCATGTGGGAGCCAACATGGGTATCCAGATCCCGCTGTTGGTTATTGGCCGGAGAGCGATCTCGGTCATGTCTACATGTCTCCCGAACCCGTAGGGTCTACACACTTAAGGTTCGGTGACGCTAGGGTTGTAGGGATATGTATATGTAGTAACCCGAATGTTGTTCGGAGTCCCGGATGAGATCCCGGACATCACGAGGAGTTACGGAATGGTCCGGAGGTAAAGAATTATATATAGGAAGTGCTATTTCGGGCACCGGGACAAGTTTCGGGGTCACCGGTATTGTACCGGGACCACCGGAAGGGTCCCGGGGGTCCACCGGGTGGGGCCACCTGTCCCGGGGGGGCACATGGGCTGTAGGGGGTGCGCCTTGGCCTACATGGGCCAAGGGCACCAGCCCCAAGAGGCCCATGCGCCTAGGGTTTCAAGGAGGGAAGAGTCCTAGGAGGGGAGGCACCTCCTAGGTGCCTTGGGGAGGAGGGATTCCTCCCCTTGGCCGCACCCCCCTAGGAGATTGGATCTCCTAGGGCCGGTGCCCCCCCCCTTGGCCCTCCTATATATAGTGGGGAGATGGAGGACTTCTTACCTTGATCTTTGGTGCCTCCCTCTCCCTCTCCAACACCTCCTCCTCCTCCTCCATAGTGCTTGGCGAAGCCCTGCCAGAGTACTGTAGCTCCATCACCACCACGCCGTCGTGCTGCTGCTGGAGCCATCTCCCTCAACCTCTCCTTCCCCCTTGCTGGATCAAGAAGGAGGAGACGTGGCTGTTCCGTACGTGTGTTGAACGCGGAGGTGCCGTCCGTTCGGTGCTAGGATCTTCGATGATTCGAATCACGTCGAGTACGACTCCCTCATCCCCGTACTTTGAACGCTTCCACTCGCGATCTACAAGGTACGTAGATGCATCTAATCACTCGTTGCTAGATGAACTCCTAGATGGATCTTGGTGAAACCGTAGGAAATTTTTTGTTTTCTGCAACGTTCCCCAACATGTATGTCTTCATTGATTGAAGATATACTTTACTTCGTGTGTTGCACATCTAAGTCATCAATATGCATAAGGGTTAGGATGTGTGCCTGATCACAGGACATTTGAGGATTCCAGGATATTTAGCTCACACCGTAACTTGCAAAACCTCTTCTCATCCAAGGGCTTGGTGAAGATATCTGCCAATTGCTCTTCAGTGTTGACGTGTATGATATCAATGTCTTTCTTCACAACATGATCTCTGAGAAAGTGATGACGAATTTCAATGTGCTTTGTCTTCGAGTGCTGAACTGGGTTGTTGGCAATCTTGATGGCGCTTTCGTTGTCGCAGTAAAGTGGCACTTGCTTCAGATGAATGCCATAGTCCTTGAGTGTTTGCTTCATCCACAGAAGCTGAGCGCAGCAAGATCCAGCAACAATGTATTCAGATTCAGCAGTGGAGAGAGATACACAATTCTGCTTCTTTGAAGACCAACATACAAGTGATCGTCCCAGAAAGTGACATGTGCCTGATGTAGACTTGCGATCAACTTTGTCACCAGCATAATCAGCATCCGAGAATCCAACCAGATCAAACTCTGAGCCCTTTGGATACCATAATCCTAGAGTTGGGGTGTGAGCCAAATATCGAAGAATTCGCTTCACAGCTAAGTGATGCGACTCCTTTGGTGCCGCTTGAAGCACACATGCAAACACTAAGCATAATATCTGGCCTAGATGCACATAGATAAAGTAAAGAACCAATCATGGAGCGGTATACCTTTTGATCGAACTCTTTACCATTGTTGTCAGGACCCAGATGATGTTTGGCTGGCATTGGTGTTGTGAAGCCTTTGCAGTCTTGCATACCGAACTTCTTCAGGCAATCTTTGAGATACTTCTCTTGAGATATGAAGATGCCATTGTGTTGTTGTCGTATTTGAAGACCGAGAAAGAACTTCAGCTCCCCCATCATGGACATCTGATATTGCTCTTGCATCATATATCCAAACTCTTCACTGTACTTCTGATTGGTGCAGCCGAAGATAATGTCATCCACATATATTTGGCACACAAACAGTTCACCATCATATGTCTTCGTGAAAAGAGTGGGATCTAGGGAACCAGGTATGAAGCCTTTGCTCTTCAGGAAGTATTTAAGTGTGTCATACCAGGCCCGAGGGGCTTGTTTGATGCCATACAGTGCCTTGTTGAGCTTGTATACCATGTCAGGATGTTTTGGATCTTCAAAGCCAGGCGGTTGTGCAACATACACTTCTTCTTCAATCTTGCCATTGAGAAAGGCAGTCTTCACATCCATTTGATATAGAAGTATGTTATGATGATTTGCATAGGCCAGCAGTATGCATATGGCTTCAAGTCTAGCCACAGGAGCAAATGTTTCATCGAAGTCAATGCCTTCCACTTGAGTATATCCTTGAGCAACGAGACGAGCTTTGTTTCTGACAACTTGACCATGCTCATCTTGCTTGTTGCGGTATATCCATTTGGTGCCTATTATATTGTGCTTCCGTGGATCAAGACGCTTAACCAGTTCCCATACATTATTCAGCTCAAACTGTTGAAGCTCTTCTTGCATAGCTTGAATCCATTCAGGTTCCATGAAGGCTTCTTCAACTTTCTTGGGTTCTGTTATTGAGACGAATGCGAAGTGCCCACAGAAATTTGCTAGCTGAGTTGCCCTTGAATGAGTGAGTGGACCAGGTGCATTGATGCTATCAATTATTCTTTCAATCTGCAATTCATTGGCAACGCGAGGATGTACAGGGCGAAGACTTCGCTCTTGCTGTTCATTGTCGTTGTTGGAAGGAATGTCTTCAGGCTGAGCATTGTCTTCATGTTGATCAGGTGCTGAAATGATAAGTTCTTCTTCAGGATGAGCTTCAGAAGGTATAATTTCTCCAGTTCCCATTAGCTTGATTGATTCACTGGATGGAACTTCATCTAGCACATTTGGCAGCTGCTCTCTTTGTGAACCGTTGGTCTCATCGAACCGCACATCCACTGTTTCAACCACTTTGTAATGAAAGAGATTGAAGACTCTGTAGGAGTGCGAATCCTTTCCATATCCAAGCATAAAACCCTCATGTGCTTTTGGTGCAAATTTTGAGGTGTGATGTGGGTCCTTGATCCAGCACCTTGCGCCAAATACTCTGAAGTAACTGACATTTGGCTTCTTGCCAGTAAGGAGCTCATAAGATGTCTTGTTCAGTAGCTTGTGAAGATAAACACGGTTGATTGTATGGCATGCAGTATCAATGGCTTCGGGCCAGAATTTTCTTGGGGTCTTGTATTCATCTAGCATCGTTCTGGCCATCTCAATTAGTGTTCTGTTCTTGCGTTCGACGACGCCATTCTGCTGTGGCGTGTATGGGGCTGAGAATTCATGTGTGATGCCCAAGGTATCAAGATATGTACCAAGGCCAGTGTTCTTGAATTCAGTGCCATTGTCACTTCTGATGTGCTTTATCTTGGCACCAAAATTGTTCATAGCTCGATTGGCGAAGCGTCTGAAGACATCCTGCACTTCAGTCTTGTAAAGGATTATGTGCACCCAAGTATATCTAGAATAATCATCAACAATAACGAAGCCATAGAGGCAAGCAGTAGTAGTTAGAGTTGAGTAATGAGTGGGACCGAAAAGATCCATGTGAAGCAGTTCGAAGGGTCGAGTAGTGGTCATGATTGTCTTCGAGGGATGTTTGGCCCTCGTCATCTTCCCTGCTTCACAGGCACCGCATAAGTGGTCTTTCTTGAACTTGACGCCCTTGATGCCTATGACATGCTTCTTCTTCGCAAGGGTGTGGAGGTTCCTCATGCCAGCATGTCCAAGCCTCCGATGCCAGAGCCAGCATTCTGAAGCCTTTGCTAGAAGACATACTGCAAGCTGTGGCCCTGCTGAGAAATCTACCACGTACAAATCATCTTTTCGATACCCTTCAAACACTAGAGACTTGTTAGATTCCATTAGTACAAGGCAACGATATTTTCCAAACATTACGATCATGTTCAAATCGCAAAGCATTGAGACAGACATTAAGTTGAAGCCAAGGGATTCAACAAGCATGACTTTATCCATGTGTTGATCCCTTGAGATTGCAACTCTACCTAGACCCAATACCTTACTTTTACCAGTGTCAGCAGATGTGATGTGGCTCTTGTCGGATGGACGTAAGGTTGAGTCCATAAGAAGACTTCTTTTGCCAGTCATGTGATTTGTACACCCACTGTCAATAATCCATTCTGAAGACGCTGGTGTCGTACCCTACAGTGCAGTTAGGGGGATAGGCTTCACCAAGAGCATTGTGAAGCAAAAACATTTGACGAACCAGTGGGTTATGAAAGCTTAGATCTAGGTTAGGACTAATAGGGAGAGTAGCAAGCGATTCAGGTATGAAGTACATAGTAAGACCATTTGGGCATTTGATCTTGCGCCCTACAAGATGTTTAAGGTCCCCAGCAATAGCGTCAGACGATTTTGGTTTTCTGCTGGAGACCTTTCCCTGCAAAAGAGAGTTAAGCTTTCTTAGCCACCCACATCAAGGGCGGCTTAGAAGCAATAAGTCTAAGTGCAGCATCTGAGAATTTTGGCTTTGAAGCCTTAGCAAACAGTCTTGCAGGCGGACAATAGTACTCATAAGAATAAGCAGAATAGTTCTTGGTCTTATGAACATGGCGGTTTGATGAACCGCTCTCATATTCATATGCCTGAGTATGGTTTCCCTGCAAAACATTTGCGTTAGTGCGACTCAGGTGAGTCCTCTGTCTGTATGAAGCCTTTGGACCGTATGAAGCCTTTGGTCTGAGGTTTGTCTTCTTAACGTGAGGTGTCATGATGACATTCACAGGAAGACTCTCCAGACACCTTTTTGGAACCCAGATCTTCTTCATAGGCGGTCCATTCCTGCAGTTAGTACCAATGTACCTGGCAAACACTTCACCATTCTGATTCTTAAACAGTATATAGTTTGCATCAAAGGATTCATCAATGATAATGGGGTTAGCACAAGTGAAGCCAGATAGATTGGATGGATCTGCTGAAGGTTCCTTTGCAGCAACCCACAAGGTTTTGGGGTACTGCTCAGGTTTCCAGTAAGAGCCATCTGCATTCATTTTCCTTACGAACCCTACACCCTCTTTCCTAGGGTTTTGGTTCAGAATCTGCTTTTTCAGGACATCACATAGCGTCTGATGCCCTTTAAGACTTTTGTACATCCCTGTTTCAAGCAATGTCTTCAACCTAGCATTCTCATCAGCAATAGCGGTGGTATCCTCAGCAGAGGGGTTAGTTACCACATCAACAGTTGAAGATATTGCAACAGCAGTAGCAGTAGAACATTCAGCAACAGAAGTAGCATTATCACGCTCAATGCATTTAAGACATGATGGTTCAAATCCTTCCTGAGCGGGACTGATCTGTTTGGCGCGAAGTGACTCGTTTTCCATTTGAAGATCTTCATGAACCGCTCTCAATTTCTCAAGATCTTGCTTCCTTTGAAGATAATCATAGGAAAGCTTTTCATGAGTTGTTGAGAGAGTTTCATGACGACTTTCAAGTTCCTGATACTTAATGTGAAAATTTTTTATGTCTTCAATTAAGGATTCAGATCGAGTCATTTCAGCACCTAACAGATCATCGCTTCTGTCTAACAGTTTTTGAATATGTTCCATAGCTTTCTGTTGTTCAGTTGCAATTTTAGCAAGTGTTTTGTAGCTAGGTTTTGAACCACAATCAGAGTCATCGTCACTAGATGTTTGATAGTGAGTAGTGCGTGTGTTTACCTTGCCATCGCGTGCCATGAAGCAGTAGGTAGAAGCGGAGTAGTCCTTGTCATTTGCATCGGTGTCGGTGATGAAGTCATTGTCTTTAGTGTTGAAGATGGACTTGGCAACGTATGCTGTAGCCAGACTTGCGACGCCTGAGTCGGATTCCTCCTCAGACTCCACCTCCGCCTCCTCAGAAGCAGACTCCTCCTCTGAATCCATTTCCTTGCCAACAAACACACGTGCCTTGCCAGATGAGCTCTTCTTGTGTGATGAAGACTTTGAGGAAGACTTGGAAGAAGACTTTGAGTATTTCTTCTTCTTCTTCTTGTCGTCAGAGTCATATTCCTTGCTCTTCTTCTTCTTTTTGTTCTCATTGTCCCACTGTGGACACTCAGAGATGAAGTGGCCAAGTTTCTTGCACTTGTGACATGTTTTCTTCTTGTAGTCATGAGCAGGAGCTTCATCATTCCTTGAACTTGATCGGGAAGACTTTCTGAAGCCTTTCTTCTTTGTGAATTTTTGGAACTTCTTGACAAACATAGCAAGTTCCCTTCCAATGTCTTCAGGATCATCAGAATTGCTGTCAGATTCTTCTTCAGATGAGGAGACAGCTTTTGCCTTCAAGGCACGAGTTCGCCCATAGTTTGGACCGTAGATATCTCTTTTCTCCGAAAGCTGAAACTCATGTGTGTTGAGCCTCTCAAGTATGTCAGATGGATCGAGTGTCTTGAAATCAGGACGTTCTTGAATCATCAGGGCCAGGATGTCAAACGAACTATCAAGTGATCTCAGCAGCGTCTTGACGACTTCGTGTTTGGTAATCTCAGTGGCGCCGAGGGCTTGAAGCTCATTTGTGATGTCAGTGAGTCGGTCAAATGTGTGCTGGACATTCTCATTGTCATTTCGCTTGAAGCGGTTGAAGAGGTTGCGAAGGACACTGATTCTCTGATCTCTCTGGGTTGAGATGCCTTCATTGACCTTGGAGAGCCAGTCCCAGACTAGCTTGGATGTCTTCAAAGCACTCACACGGCCATACTGTCCTTTGGTCAGATGACCACAAATGATATTCTTGGCAGTAGAGTCCAGTTGAACGAATTTCTTGACATTAGCAGCAGTGACACCTTCTCCAGCCTTGGGAACGCCATTCTCGACGACATACCATAGGTCGACGTCAATGGCTTCAAGATGCATGCGCATATTATTCTTCCAGTAGGGATATTTAGTTCCATCGAAGACGGGGCACGCAGCGGAGACTTTAATTATCCCTGCAGTCGACATAGCTAAAACTCCAGGTGGTTAAACCGAATCACACAGAACAAGGGAGCACCTTGCTCTGATACCAATTGAAAGTGTGTTATATCGGCTAGAGGGGGGGTGAATAGGCGATTTTTATGAAAGTCTTCAGAACATAGAAGTTTTGAAGACAAATGATAAAATTAAACCTATTACCATGCAGCGGAAGGTAGACTACACTAGGCAAACCATAGTCAAGTATTCAATGAAGTGAAAGCACAAAGACTAATAGTAGCTAGGTAGTACGGATCAGGTAGGAAGATATTGTGAAGCCAAACAGAACACGCAGTCACTCAGTGAAGACAAATGATAGTGCAAACATACAATGACTTCACAAGGAGTAACAGTAAGTAAAGTGAAGTGAAGATGAAACCAGTGACTCGTTGAAGACAATGATTTGTTGAACCAGTTCCAGTTGCTGTGACAACTGTACGTCTGGTTGGAGCAGCTAGGTATTTAAACCTTAGGACACACAGTCCCGGACACACAGTCCTGAACACGTAGCTCAGGACACCCAGTCCTCACCGTATTCTCCTTGAGCTAAGGTCACATAGACCTCGCCCAATCACTCTGGTAAGTCTTCAAGGTAGACTCCCAAACCTTCACAGACTTCGTTCACCGGCAATCCACAATGTCTCTTGGATGCTCAGAACGCGACGCCTAACCGGCTGGAGGATGCACAGTCCTCAAGTGTAATAAGTCTTCAGATCACACAGACAAGAAGACTTAAGTGATGCCCAATTCTCTCTGGCTCTGGTGGTTAGGGCTTTATCCTCGCAAGGAATTCTCTCTCAAAGGCTTCAAGGTGGGTTGCTCTCAAAAGACAAAAGCTGTACTTTCAATCTGAGCAGCCAACCGTTTATGGTTGTAGGGGGTTGGCTATTTATAGCCACTTGGCAACCTGACCTGATTTGTCCGAAATGACCCTGGGTCACTAAGGAACTAACACGTGTTCCAACGGTCAGATTTCAAAATCACACGGCAACTTTACTTGGGCTACAAGCAAAGCTGACTTGTCCGACTCTGGACAAGATTCGCTCACATAGTCTTCACTCGAAGACATAGGTTTTTGGTTTAGGCATCACTTCAGTCATTCTGACTGGTTCTCTTGGACCCCACTTAACAGTACGGTGGTTCCTATGACTCAACACAAAAGAAAAAGAACTACGAAAGATCTAAGTCTTCGAGCTCCATAGGCTTCATATAGTGTCTTCTCTTGTCATAGTCTTCAATGTGAATATCTTCATATACCACCTTTGACTTCAATGTCTTCATACATTTTTAGGGGTCATCTCTGGTAGTAAAACCGAATCAATGAGGGACTTCTACCTGTGTTATCCTGCAATTCTCACAAACACATTAGTCCCTCAACTAGGTTTGTCATCAATACTCAAAAACCAACTAGGGGTGGCACTAGATGCACTTACACTAGGTCTGGCACCCAAGCCTTGGAGCGGCTTAGGGCAGTCAAAGCTCCGGCTCGCTCACAGGAGCGTTTTACTTCTTGGAACCTGGCAGGAAGGATGGACAGTTTCTTCAAGACATCGCTGAGCCGGTTGGGTCCTTGATTAGCAGGAGATACGGCAGCCAGAGCTCGTTGTGCGCCGATATATAATTGTTCAACCAGAGTATACACTGCTTTCAGTTTAATCAACGGATCTTGGCTTAGATTCTTACTTCGTGGGCCTGCATATATTTTTAACAGAGTCAGTTGGTGGATTATACTCCGGTTTGGCAAAAAATACACAAAAGGTTAAAACAAGGCAGCTTACCAAAGATAGCAGCGACCATCTGAGACATCCGGCCCTTTAAACCATTCAGCTCGGTTGATATTTCTTTTAGAGTTCTTTCGGCTGTCTCAGCTCGCCAGGTCAGGAGTGTTTTCTCATCTTCCCAAGTTTTCTCTTTGGCAGCAAAGCTGGTCTTCAAATTCTCCGTTTCAGAAAGGCTTATTTGCAGTTTGGAGGTGGAAGACTTGATTTCTGACTCCTGACTCGCTAGCCGGGTCTTTGCGTCAGTCAGTTGGGAGTTTAGTTCAGACAATGCATTCTACGAAACATTCAGATAAGTCAAGACTTGGTTTTAAATTCCAGTATCCAAATTCAAGATTCAAGTCCCAAGTACTTTACGAATAAACCACTTGGCACTTGGGGGCTAATGTATGCCAAATCAAATTTTTACGACTCTACCAACATATTTGAATTCCCAAGTCCTTCACAAAGTAACAACACTTGGCACTTGGGGACTAATGTACGCAGTTCAGCAAGTTTATCAAGGATAAACCAGAATGTTAAGTACTTTGCATATGGCTTTTAATTCTGAAGTACCGATTTATTAATGATTAAAATAAACCGGTCCTTTGGGACTATGGGTGAAGTCTTGTTCTATCAATATCAGACAAAGATTCAGGGGTAAAGGTCTCAGCCTATATTTTAAGTATACAGGTTATTCCGTTTCCCTCATAATCTACAGACTTGGGGGCTGAAGGAATATTGGTAAACCGGAAACAATGTACCTCATATTTCAACTGAAGCTGCTTGACCATCTCGATCTTAGACTCACGAATGGAATGTACATGACTGAGATAGCCGGATAAGATGTCATTGGCATTAAGATGGTCGTAGTTGGCAACATCAAAGCGAACCTTCTGCCTCTCCAATGCTTCTTGCTTAGCTGTGCACCGAGCCAACACCGTTGGGTTCCCCAGCTCAACAAAGCGGCTCCCAGTAATTTGAACATCTTGAACACGTGGAGACGGCGGGTCAGTTGAGCTTGACGGTTCATCTGTGGAAGGATTCATAGTGGCTTTGTCAAGGAACGGCTCCGAAGGATTTGCTTCATTGATAATAGGCGGGTCTTCTGGGGCGGCAGTTAATGGAGAAGGCGGCCTAGCCGGCTCCGATGCTAGTACTGGCGGGTCTTCTGCCGGTTTTGTCACCTTCGCCTTCTTGGATTT
Source organism: Triticum dicoccoides (assembly GCF_002162155.2). Lineage (NCBI taxonomy): Eukaryota > Viridiplantae > Streptophyta > Magnoliopsida > Poales > Poaceae > Triticum > Triticum dicoccoides. Next base: position 437,450,537 of record NC_041384.1, read on the forward strand.
AGCCTGTCCGCTAAAGAAAAAATATATATTACAGGAAAGTCAGCATCAAGATACAATTGATCAACCCGGAAGAAAAAAGGATTTCTGATTACCCAGGAGCAGTCTTGAAAGCCGGAAATTGTGTTTGTGATGAGTCACCTAAAGAATGAGACACCTCCTGAAAAGGTAAAAGAAAAGAGTTAAAAGGAATACAATGAGCAGGATTCATTAAAACAAGTTAAGGACAGTAAAAGTAAACCTCGTTCGGGCGTTTCCGAGGGGTCTGTTGAAGGTCGACAGCCGGTTCATCTTCAATCTCAGCTTCACAACGGCTTTCATGTTGCTGCTTTTTCAGATGAAAGTTGGGATCCAAGTGAGCTAAGGGGTTAGAAAACCTTACTTTACGGATCACTCCTCGAACTTTGTGTCTTGGTAAGGGCTCTGAGTCGGAGGAAATGATAGTTACCTCTGCTTCCCCGGCCTGACTGGCCCCAGTGTCATCCTGGTAAGGATCAGTGTCAATAAGATTGTTAAAAAAATTGGCCAAGGGAATCAAGGGCTACCTCCGAGACAGATGTGTCATCAAGCTTCATTAAATCTTCAACAGTGGTTTTCTTCTTCTTCTTCGATTTTCGGGTTGTCTTCTTGGTGTTCATGGCGGCGGCTTTTGCCTTCTTGGCAGCTTCGTGGTCATATTTCACCTTCCAAAAGTCAGAATTGGCCTGCAAAGACAAGAAGAAAGATCAGTGTTAAAATAATAATAGCTGGGAAAAACACAAAGAAAAAGAGATCAGAATGTACTTACTTCTGGCACCGGGTTAAGCTTGTAGAAGGGATTTAACCCAACAATACTGCAATCTTCATATTTCCCATTTACCAAAAGGGTTGACATTGAAACAATGTCTTCTTCGGTGAGTTCAACTGGGCTGTGACGAAGAGAGTTGTGCGGGTTTCCGTCATATTCATACATCAGTTTGGATCGACGGCTTAATGGAATAACCCGCCATGAGATCCAGCAGCGGGTCAGATCTACTCCGGTTAAACCATTACCCAACAAAGCATTGATTCTTCTGATGGAGGGAAGTATCTTCTTGCGTTCACCAACGGTGAGCTTATCCGGAAGGGTGAACTTGGAGTCAAGACGACCGGGGCGGTAACCCGGCAGAGGCTTCTCGTTTGCTGGAGAAATATCTTGACAATAAAACCAAGTTTGGTTCCAGTCCTTTGGGTGACATGGTAAGACGATGAGAGGGAAGACAGCACCCTGACGGCGCTGAATCGAGATGCCTCCAAGTTCTAAGATAGGACTATTGGTGCATTCGTTCTGCCGGTTCAGATAAAAGTACTCCCTAAACAACTCTACGGTGGGCTCTTGCTGAAGATACACCTCACAGAGTACTTGGAAGTTACAAATGTTGGAAATGGAATTGGGTCCAAGGTCCTGAGGATGGAGCTTGAAAAAATGAAGGACCTCTCTGAAGAATTTTGAACTAGGCGGTGAAAAGCCACGGTTCATGTGGTCAGTGAAGACAATCACTTTTCCATCTTTTGGATTGGGGTGTTCTTCCTTCGGGTCACGAGCACGATAAGACATGACATTCTTTGAAGGCAGAAACCCAATGATGAAGAACTCTTTTAACCGTTCCTCAGTTATGGATGAAGGGACCCAGTTACAGACGGTGGGTGTCTTTGACGGCATGATGTGCAGTGAACAGAAAAATAAATAACAATATGCCGGTTCAGCCTACGGTCAGTTATAAAGCAAGTAATGGCGGTTTAACTAAGGGCTAATGACATATAGGGAAAAGAGTCGGCGCGGTAAGCCGCCATGACTACAGATTTTCCCAGAAAGAAGATTCAGCTAAGTGTTGGCATAAACACATTTTACCAAGCTGTCATTATTATTTTAGATCAAATGACTGTTCTGAAAAGAAAAATATTCCAGACCTAAATATCTAGTACAGATGAGTTCATCGGCGATAACAAAGCATCTATACAGAGAAAAAGGGGTCTACGGCTATCAAAATGGATGCCAAACAACTACCGCATGAAGTATATTTCCTTTTTGGATCCCTAGAGGCTGCAGAGGAAGAACTACCAGGAAAGTTCATGAAGAACGATGAAGAGCACCGACAAACTCGCAAACCCCTAATGCAGATCTAAAAAGATTAAGGAGGCGAGACTTACGGGTGCGGATTCACTGCGGAGGTTCGTCACGTTTTTCTGGACAAGTCAGGTCGATGCAGCGGCCTGAGGTGGAGACGAGGAGATCTACAGCGGTGGCGGCGGCAGAGCTCGAGCGGCAGTGAAGCAGAGAGAGGAGGAAGACGACCGAAGAAGGAAAATGGAAGACCTAAGTGGTACCTATTTATAAGGGAGTAAGCGAACAGGCGGGCGCGAAAATCAAGGAGACCTGAATAATGATTATCCAAATAAACAGACGCCTCAATTCTTGGAAGGCACTAAAAAATGAAAGATCCGTTGGGAGATGACGTCATGAAGATTTTTTTGTGTTTTCAGAAGATGACGTCATGGCGGGTTACAGAAGTTTTCAGACAAGAGGATGAATTCTACCTAAGTATTGAAGATTGACAGAGAACAGAGTTCAAAGTCAACCTAGGGCCTAATGTTGGGGATATTACTACCAATATGACCCGCCCAGGAGGGGCCGGGTCAGCCCTAATGGCGGGTTACATAAGAAGCCCAATATACATTCAAGATGATAGTTTATGAAACATATAGAAGGCCCAAAGGCCTGGGGCCGGCTTAAGGCCCGATATTGTAAACCGTCGTATGTAAGACTTGTAAGGAAAGACATGTAAGGGAAGTCACCGAGCCGGACACGGTTATGAGCCGGTCGGGACTCTGTAGGCCACCAGGCGTCAACCCATGTATACACTACTAGGGAAAAGCCTATACACAAAATCTTACCAGCAGCACGCTATAAAATCAGGCGCTGCTGGTAAGTAGCAGTAGCGCGGGCTGTGGAAACTCGCTGCTGAAACAAGTTTATCAGTAGCGCGTGCACTCCAAGCGGCGCTACTGCTAAAATTCCCACGACGCCGCCACGAGGCCAGTTATAGCAGCAGCGCGTTAAAATAGACAGCGCTACTGCTACGTAACGTAGCAGCAGCGCATTCAGGCAATAATCACTACTGCTAAATTAACTACAGATCTCACTAGCTAGCCTCATCCACAGATCACACTCACACACACTCACGGTCTCCTCCTCACCCCCCGCGCCGCCGGTCCTCCCCCGATCTGCACCGCTGTCGCCTCATCCTCCTCCGTCCTCCCTCCACTCGCCGTTGGCCGCCCCCTCCTCGCTCCGCCTTCCTCCTCGATCTGTCCTCCCTCCACTCACCGCCGGCCGGCCCCTCCTCGCTCCGCCTTCCTCCTCCGTCCTACTATCTTCTCCCTCCTCGAGTCGCCCCTCCTTGTCCCTCCTCCCTGATACATTTTGATTTAGTAGGCTTTCATATGTAACATTTTGATTTAGTTGATTTAGTATGCTAGTTGATTTAGTATGCTAGTTGATTTAGTCGATTTAGTTGATATGATTCAGTTGATTTAGTAGGCTAGTTGATTTAGTTGATTTAGAACATTTTGATTTAGTTTATTTAGTAGGCTAGTTGATTTAGTTGATTTAGTAGGCTAGTTGATTTAGAACATTTTGATTTAGTTGATTTAGTAAAATGGCGCCACCACCAGCACCACTATGTCGACTGTGCAAGTCAAGGTGCACCAACAGCCTTGCAACTGGCAAGCTATTCGGCATCTACTTCCATCCGAGTTTTCGTCATGCGGCGGTAAGAAATTAGATGAAATGTAACAACTATTTTATTTTTAGTGTTGGCATTACTGCATTGTGTCATTTTGCTTTTCTTACACAGATCGTCCCATGCAATGTGAGGTTGAAATTCAACAAGCTGACAGGAGACACTGTGACATTTGAGGCTCCTGGGGGGCCGTACACTATGGAGGTCGAGAAAGGACGCAATATGTCACAGATTGGAGGAGATGGATGGGCCCGTTTCCTCGCTCGCATGCGTCTTACTGGTGGTGAGTTGATCAGATTCTCCTTCAGAGCAGAAAGACCCAAGCTAGTTGTCATTTATATCAACCTGGTGGAAGATGATGAAGATGATGAAGATGGTGAAGATAATGAGGACCCACTCAATGAAGATGATGAGAACCCACTTCATGAAGCCATCATAGCTCAAAGAATGAGGCTGAGCGAGGAGGAGGTGTGCAACCTATGGGACATAATTCCGCCACATGATGACTTTGTCGGGGTGCCATTCGTGACCCGCCTGACAAGTACCATGGTCGATCGGCATGAAATGGTATGTTATACGTACTGCATGTAGTAATTTGATGATATATACATGTTGTATTGTTATACTTACAAATCTAGTCGATGATATACTTTAGTGTAGAGTCTGATCACATGCTTAGGCTATTTATTAATTGATATGTTTTTCTTATTCAGAGATTGCCAAAGAACCTATCTGTGAGTTGTGGTATCGAGCCTGATGAAGAAGGCTCAGTTGGACTACGCCTTACCGCAAGGGGCTCCGTCACCACATGTACTTACCTCATGGGCACAGATGGTCGCACACACTTGAACTCGGTTGGGTGGAAGAGATTCCTCATTGGCAAGAATCTTCGTGCTGGACAGGCCATCCTAATTACTATCAGGAACACCCACCGCCCAGTCTTGAGGATGATGATCGTCGTCGATATCATCTAGAACTACATATGTGTATGTCGCTATATCATCTAGAACTACATATGATGATCGTCGTTGATATCATGTAGAACTACATATGATGATCGCCGTCGATATCATCTAGAACTAAATATGGTGATTGTCGTCGATGTCACCTTGTACTGCTTGAGGATGCATGTTGAGTATATATGAAATTGTTATCTAGTACTCCCTCGATTCCAAATTACTCATCGTGGTTTGAGTTCAAATTTGAACTAAAACCACGACGAGTAATTTCGAACCGAGGGAGTACTACCTAGTACCTATAATGCTTTATGAAATTGATATCTAGTAGTACCTAGTATCTGGAAATTGCAGTTTATCGAAGCCGGAATGGGGCAATGGTGAAAGATATAACAGTAGCGCTGGACCGTGAAATCGCTACAGCTAAGTAATAGCAGCGCGTTCCTGAAAAGCGCTGCTGCTATAGTCAATAGTGGTAGCGCGGGTACAGGCAGCGCTACTACTAAGAGTTAGCTGTAGCGCCTTATTGGTAGCGCGGGTACCCGCGCTGCTGCTAGCCTTTTCCCTAGTAGTGATAAGGGGACGACCCGGTGGCGGTTTAGGGCAAGAAACAACCAAGTCGATAACCAAGCCGGCGAGTTGAGCCTCTTGGAGATCGAAACCTCAGCAATACCAATCCCAACTAGACGTAGGCTTTTACCTTCATCGTAAGGGGCCGAACTAGTATAAAAACTCTCTCGTGTCCTTTGTCCCGATTAACCCCTTTAAGCTTCCTAGTGCAATGGCCCTACGACTAAGTCCTTGCTCTAGGACATCTGCCATGACAACTCCATGACATTACTTGAGGCTATATTTTTATTTACCACATGATATGTGTTTGGCCTGGAGTGTCTTGTATGATTTGAGTCTTTGCTTTTTAGTTTACCACAATCATCCTTGTTGTACACACGTTTTGGGAGAGACACACATGAATCAGAATTTATTAGAATACTCTATGTGCTTCACTTATATCTTTTGAGCTAGATAATTTTGCTCTAGTGCTTCACTTATATCTTTTTAGAGCATGGTGGTGGTTTTATTTTATTTTATAGAAATTATTGATCTCTCATGCTTCACTTATATTATTTTGAGAGTCTTTTAGAACAACATGGTAATTTTCTTTGGTTATAAAATTAGTCCTAATATGATGGGCATCCAAGATGGGTATAATAAAAACTTTCATATAGAGTGCATTGAATAGTTTTAATACTTGATAATTGTTTTGAGATATAAAGATGGTGATATTAGAGTCGTGCTAGTTGAGTAATTGTGAAATTGAGAAATACTTGTGTTGAGGTTTGCGAGTCCCATAGCATGCACGTATGGTAACTGTTGTGTGACAAATTTGAAGCATGAGGTGTTCTTTGATTGACTTCCTTATGAGTGGCGGCCGGGGACGAGCGATGGTCTTTTCCTACCTATCTATCCCCCAAGGAGCATGCACGTAGTGCTTGGTTTTGATGACTTGTAGATTTTCGCAATAAGTATGTGAGTTCTTTATGACTAATGTTGAGTCCATGGATTATACGCACTCTCACCCTTCCACCATTGCTAGCCTCTCTTGTGCCGCGCAACTTTCGCCGGTACCATAAACCCATCATTTACCTTCCTCAAAACAGCCACCATACCTAACTATTATGGCATTTCCATAGCCATTCTGAGATATATTTCCATGCAACTTTCCACTGTTTTGTTCATTATGACACGGTTCATCATAGCCATATTTCTTTGCATGATCATGTTGTTGACATCGTATTTGTGGCATGGACACCCTTCATAATTTTTTATACATGTCACCCTTGATTCATTGCACATCCCGATACACTGCCAGAGGCATTCACATAGAGTCATATTTTGTTCTAAGTATCGAGTTGTAAGTAAATAAAAGTGTGATGGTCTTCATTATTAGAGCATTGTCCCATGTGAGGATAGGATGATGGAGATTATGATTCCCCCACAAGTCGGGATGAGACTCTAGACGAAAAATAAAAAAAAGAGAAAAAAGAGAAGGCCCAAACAAAAAATATAAATAAATGGGAGAAAAAGAGAGATGGGGCAATGTTACTATCTTTTTTTCACACTTGTGCTTCAAAGTAGCACCATGATCTTCATGATAGAGAGTCTCTTATGTTATCACTTTCATATACTAGAGGAAATTTTACGTTATAGAACTTGTCTTGTATATTCCAATGATGGGCTTCCTCAAATTTCCCTAGGTCTTCGTGAGCAAGCAAGTTGGATGCACACCCACTTAATTTCTTTTGTTGAGCTTTCATACACTTATAGATCTAGTGCACCCGTTGCATGGCAATCCCTACTCACTCACATTGATATCTATCGACGGGCATCTCCATAGCCCATTGATACACCTAGTTGATGTGAGACTATCGTCCTCCCTTTTGTCTTTTCCACAACCACCATTCTATTCCACCCATAGTGCTATGTCCATGGCTCGCGCTCATATATTGCGTAAAAGTTGAAAAAGTTTGAAAAGGCTAAGCATGAAACAATTGCTTGGCTTGTCATCGGGGTTGTGCATGATGGGAGCATTTTGTGTGACGAAAATGAAGCATGGCCGAACTATATGATTTTGTAGGGATGAGCTTTCTTTGGCTATGTTATTTTGAGAAGACATAATTGCTTGGTTAGTATGCTTGAAGTATTATTATTTTTATATCAATATAAACTTTTGTCTTGAATCTTTCGGATCTGAACATTCATGCCAAAATAAATAAAATTACATTGAAAATTATGTTAGGTAGCATTCCACAACAAAAATTCTGTTTTTATCATTTACCTACTCGAGGACGAGTGGGAATTAAGCTTGGGGATGCTTGATATGTCTCCAACGTATCTATAATTTTGATTGTTCCATGCTATTATATTGTCTGTTTTGGATGTTTAATGGGCTTTAATATGCTCTTTTATATTATTTTTGGGACTAAACTATTAACCAGAGGCCTAGTGCCAGTTTCTCTTTTCTTGCCCATTTTATTCTTTTGAAGAAAAAGGAATATCAAATGGAATCCAAACGGAACGAAACCTTCGCGAGGATCTTTCTTGGTACAAACGCAAACCAGGAGACTTGGAGTGGAAGTCTAGAATTCCACGAAGCTTCCACGAGGTAGGAGGGCGCGCCCCACCCTCGTGAGCCCCATGGAGCTCCACCGACGTAATTCTTTCGCCTATATATACTCTTATATCCTAAAAACATCAGGGAGAGCCACGAAACCACTTTTCCACCGCCGCAACCTTCTGTACCCGTGAGATCCCATCTGGGGCCCTTTTCTGCGATCTGACGGAGGGGGATTCGATCAAGGAGGGCTTCGACATCAACACCATAGCCTCTCTGATGATGTGTGAGTAGTTTCCCACAGACCTTCGGGTCCATAGTTATTAGCTAGATGGCTTCTTCTCTCTCTTTGGTTCTCAATACAACATTCTCTTCGATGTTCTTGGAGATCTATTCGATGTAATACTTTTTGCGGTGTGTTTGCCGAGATCCGATGAATTGTGGATTTATGATCAATTTTATCTATGAACAATAGTTGGTTCTTCTTTGAATTCTTATATGCATGATTTGATATCTTTGCAAGTATCTTCGAATTATCGGTTTAGTTTGGCCTACTAGATTGATCTTTCTTGCAATGGGAGAAGTGCTTAGCTTTGGGTTCAATCTTGCAGTGTCCTTTCCCAGTGACAGTAGGGGCAGCAAGGCATGTATTGTATTGTTGCCATCGAGGATAAAAAGATGGGGTTTATATCATATTGCTTGAGTTTATCCCTCTACATCATGTCATCTTGCCTAAAGCATTACTCTTTTCTTATGAACTTAATACTCTAGATGCATGCTAGATAGCGGTCGATGTGTGAAGTAATAGTAGTAGATGCAGAATCGTTTCGGTCTACTTAACACGGACGTGATGTCTATATTTCGTAATCATTGCCTAGATATTCTCATAACTATGCGCTCTTCTATCAATTGCTCGGCAGTAATTTGTTCACCCACCTTAATACATGCTATCTTGAGAGAAGCCACTAGTGAAACCTATGGCCCCCGGGTCTCTTTCTTATTATATTGCATCTCTTTTATTTACATCGCATCTCGTTTACTATTTTGCAATCTTTAGTTTCCAATCTATACCACAAAAATACCAAAAATATTTATCTTACTATCTTTATCAGATCTCACTTTCGCAAGTGACCGTGAAGGGATTGACAACCCCTTTATCGCATTGGTTGCGAGGTTCTTGATTGTTTGTGCAGGTACTAGGTGTACTGGATTGATACCTTGGTTCTCAAAAACTAAGGGAAATACTTATGCTACTTTGTTGCATCACCCTTTCCTCTTCAAGGGAAAACCAACGCAAGCTCAAGAGGTAGCAGTGCCCAACTTGGCGCTTCGAGAACCTGCATCAGTAACTTTCTTGATAAGCCGGCAGATGATTTATAATATGTTTATTGAGATGCAAAGGATCATATTTCCTATTTACCAGAGATATCTGATGACATGTTATTGATCTGTTGCTTTAAGTCGTACAACTCATCAGTCACCGGTTTAAGTGCAGCTTCAGCATTCTCTGCTCTCTTCAACAGAGCCGCCTTTTCGGTTTCCCAGCCGGTTTTTTAGTGTTGAAGTTTTGCTTCAGCTGCTCAATGTTCTCTAAAGCAGTCTTCAGTTCTGATTTGGCCTTGGGTGTCTCAGATTGCTGAGTTTTAATATTGGCCTTCAGATCATTGAGCTGCGAATCCTTCTCACTTAGTTCAGTCTATGATATTGACAAAAATGGAAGGTATTATGAGCATAATTATTTTTGAAGTCCTAAGCACAATACAAGTATTTTCCATGGCACTTGGGGGCTAATGTCTATTGCTCTTCGAACTTTTTGAAGTCCCAAGCATAATACAAATATTTTCCTTGGCACTTGGGGGCTAATGCCTATTGCTCTTTTCAAAGATGGATTTATCTGATGACTTGGGTGCAATGATATAATCCGGTTTATCAAGATTACATATTGAAGTGTTGATTTATCAATGTTCATACGTCTCGGTTTAACTATACTAGTTAAATCGACCCTTGGGGGCTACATATGCGAAGTTCATTTCTGCTACTTAAAGTCCCGGCTTAACTTGATGATTTAAGCCGGTCCTTGGGGGCTACTAATGATGATGTTCAGTTTCTTTATGGCAATTGGAAAGTCTACAGCATATTCAATCCTATCATATCCTATAGACTTGGCGGTTGATAGACATATGATTATGAAGAGAATAGTGATTGGATTACCTCATAGCGTTCCTTTATCAAATTGACTAAGCCGGCTTCAAAATCACGGCTGGTGTATAGACGGTTCAAATAACCAGAGTGGATGTCTTGGGAACTGAACTGGGCATAGCTCTCTAAGTCTACCTTCCACTTGCCTTTATCATCAGCGGAAATTTCTTCCTTGGCGCTGTGCTTGGATAAGACAGTGGGGTAACCCAGTGCTGTGTAACCAAACCTGGTGACGACGACGTCAGTCTTCTCTTCAGTGCACTTAGCTGGGCTTGGCGGTTTAGAAATGGCCGTCTCAACATCCATATGGTCTTCTGGTGGCGGGTCATCAATGGTGGCCTCAGCAATTGGATGAGAGGATTCTTGTTGCTGTTTCTCCGACTCAGACAGGTTGGAATCATCAACCAGCTTATTCAATTTTGCCTTTTTGCTGGGTTTGGCCTGACCACTGAGAATAAGAAATACACAGATGTCAGTGTATTAAACAGGCAAGAAGTTTTGAATGATTGAGTATACTCTTACCCAAGCACAATCTTGAAAGCCGGGATTTGAGTTCCCATTGAGTCGCCAGAGGAAGAGTGAGATGTTCCCTGATAATTTGAATCAGACGGGATAAGAGGTTGACGAACAAGACCTGCCTTGGGATAATCTAAGTCGGAAAATTTTGAGACCTCATGTTGATGTTTGTGAGGTGCTGGGGTGTTCGGTAAGCCGGAGGATAAGACTCCACCGCCACTGTTCTGAGTTGTACGGAGAGCTTCATGTTGCTGCTTCTTCAAAAGAAAGTTGGGATCCAAGTGAGCTAAAGGGAAAAGCTTACTTTCCGGCTTGCTTGTCGGGTTTTCTATGTTGTCAAAGGTTGTGAGCCGGAGGAAAGAATAATTACCTCTGCATCATCTGCACGGCTGGCGTCCGCTTCATCCTGATAATAGCCATTGTCAATAAGATGTACAAAGAATGAGCCAAGGGAATCAAGTTGTACCTCCGACTCATCATCATCATCTTTCTCATCCAAATTGAATAATTCCGCAGTGTTGGACTTCTTCTTAACAGGCCTTTTGGTGGCCTTGTTCTTTGTCGAGGTTTTCTTCGGCTTTTCGGGCAATTTTTTATCTCAGAAGGGTGAGTTGGCCTGTAAACAAGGAATGAGTACGAGCTAGCAACAGAAATGAAGATATGAGTTAAGTAAAAGCTTTATTAAAAACTTATAGCTGGTGGCTTATTCAGAATACAGAAAGGACTCCGTTCGAATTGACTACAATCTTCCAAGCTCTCATTCAATAAAGTCTTGGTCATGTTGTTGATATCTTCCTCGGTTATCTCGATCTGACAATGGCACTGAGGATCTGTTAGCTCGCTGGTATACTCACACACTAAACCAGGCCCGATGCTTAGAGGCAATATTCTCCAGGCAACCTAACAGCGAACTAGATCGGTCCCGGTCAAGCCGTTGGCCATTGCTACCTCTTGAGCATGCATTGGTTTTCCCTTGAAGAGGAAAGGGTGATGTAGCAAAGTAGCGTAAGTATTTCCCTCAATTTTTGAGAACCAAGGCATCAATCCAGTAGGAGACTACACGCAAATCGCCTAGTACCTGCACAAACAAACAAGAACCTTGCAACCAACGCGATAAAGGGGTTGCCAATCCCTTCACGGTGACTTACAGAAGTGAGATCAGATAAAGATAATAAGATAAATATTTTTGGTATTTTTGTTGTATAGATTGAAAAGTAAATATTGCAAAATAAAATAAATAGTAAACTAGAATTGTAGATCAGAAACTTATATGATGTAAAGTAGACCCGGGGCCCATAGGTTTCACTAGTGGCTTCTCTCAAGATAGCATATATTACGGTGGGTGAACAAATTACCGCCGAGCAATTGATAGAAAAGCGCATAGTTATGAGAATATCTATGCATGATCATAAACATAGGAATCACGTCCGTGTCAAGTAGACCGAAACGATTCTGCATCTACTACTATTACTTCACACATCGACCGCTATCCAGCATGCATCTAGAGTATTAAGTTCAAAAGAACAGAGTAACGCATTAGGCAAGATGACATGATGTAGAGGGATAAACTCAAGCAATATGATATAAACCCCATCTTTTTATCCTCGATGGCAACAATACAATACGTGTCGGTTCCCTTTCTGTCACTGGAACCGAGCACCGCAATATTGAACCCAAAGCTAAGCACTTCTCCCATTGCAAGAAAGATCAATCTAGTAGGCCAAACCAAACTGATAATTCGAAGAGACTTGATGATGCGGAGCATCCTACAGTCATCCCCATGGAACTACCATCGTCTCATCAAGTGCCAAGGGGACTTATGACACGAGCTAGAGCTAGAGCTCTCGAGACCGAGGTGACTTCTTTCATTAGTGATACTACATATGATCCTCTCAAGACATGGCTACTACCTAAATTCGAGATGTTGTGCATGATCAGGTACCAAGAGGACCCTCCCGAAGATGCACGTGAAGATGAAAAAGTCCCCGAGTCCATGGATGAAGAGATCCAATGGAAGGAGCCAAGAACAACCCCCAGGACCCGGACATCCGGCCAGGACCCCGAACATCCGGTCCCTCGAGGTGTCACCTGCAGCAACGGACTAGTGGCCAAGTCTACAGGGCCCGGATATCCATCGACCGGCCCAGACATCCGGCCCCGACCCAAAAATCCGGCCACCCCCGATCCAGAAGGCTGCAAGACCGCCCCCACCAGCCCGGACATCCGGCCCTTCGCGAACGCCCGGACATCCGGCCCTCCGTGAACGGCCGGACATTCGGCCCGTAGCCTGGACGTCTGGCCTCCCCTGTGTGCACATAGTGTATGGGCCCGAGGCCCATGTACCCCTTCGCCCACCTAGACTATATATACTCTTCTCCTACCTACGTTTTAGGGTTAGCAAAGTAGTAGCTCATTTAGAGATAGAGCTTTGCTCATCCATTACTGATCTACTCCACGAGAGAGACAACGACCCCTCTTCGGAGAAGATCCCCTTGGATTCAAGACCCCCTTTTGGGTGGCCCCATCAAGACCTCCTTTGGAGAAGAACTGGTTACCGTGTATCGTCCCTTGTTGTTCGTGGATCATGTATCTTCCTTTGTGTTCATGGATCTAGCATATGTGTTATCGTTCTTGTTGGTTTGAGTGATTCTCTCGTGTTTCCCCTCGTGTTCTTCATATTCTTCGCGGGATCCGCTCCTTTCGTGAAAGATCGGCCATCTAGGGTTCCACCCTACATCATCTTGGTATCTAGAGCCACGTTGATCACGATTTCGGAGCCTCCCCGTTGTGTTTTCTAGCCTTCTTTTGTTGATTTTGTCCCTAATTTGAAAATTCCCCACAAAAATAGCCCCCCAATTTTTTTTGTGATTTGTTGGTGTGATGAAGTTTTGTTGGATTTGATCCGCGGATTTCATGTGTTGCAGGTAGATCTAGCTTTCCATCATCTTTTCCCCAATTTCCATCCACAAATTTCACCAAATTTTGCCCCGATGTGCCACTTGCCATGCGGAGTTCATCCACGGATCCAGAGCCCAGACATCCGGCCCGACATCCCGGACATCCGGCCAACAAGCCTGGACACCCGGCCCCTGGAAGCATCACTTCCATCCACCGTCCCGTTTTCCGTCCAAATTTTGCCAAATTTGGTTCCGGTGCCCATGTACACTTCCGCATACCACCACCACTTCCGCATAGCACCGCCATATACCACATACACCACCATCGCTTACCACTACCAACTCCAAAATTTTTGTCACGTTTTGCTTTGAGAATTTGAGTTGCGGTTCCGTGTCCTATTGTGTTTCAGCTATTTAGGCACGATTCGACATCAACATCACCGTTGCTCATTTTCGCCAGGGATGCATCATCAACAACGTCCACTTCTCCATTTGGTCACTGCCATCCGTTCTTGCTTATGGACGAGGAACCAAAGAACGGTAACCTCGTCTTGGTATAGTGATACACCATTCTTGCCATTACATTGACAGCCACCATAGCCTTACTTTTGCATACCTTACCCATCGAGACTAGCCATTGAGCATTGCCGGCAACGTGACTTGTGCACATTAGTGATCATACTTCCCATAACATACATACATATCATTGGTGCATATCTTGGTATCATCTCTTGTGTCACAAAGTTGTCATCGCATACACAATTGCTATCTTGGTTCGTGAAGCATTGCATGAGAAAAGATCTCAAACAACAAAGAGCCAAACAAGCTTTTAAGAAAAAGGGAAAGATAAGAAAGAGCTTTTAAGTAAGAACCATAGCATCATACAACATTAAGATTGTCATACTAGATCATCTTGGATCATACCATCAGAATACCATACATAGAGCATACTTGGGATAGAAGTCGTTGCATTTTTGCTTAGTAGGTTGTGCACAAGTCTTCATATCCGCCTATTGTGCAATCGTGCTAGCGTCTCTCTAGTGTTATGCAACAAGAACATTTTCGTGGATTCCACATTTTGGCTCACCCTTGGTTGCACGACCCCATTCATCTCTTTGCGTGTGTGTTTTCATGTACCATATTTTTCTTGGTCTACTTGTTGCATTGCAAACTTGTGAATCTTTTCCAACATTATTGAATCTCACTAACAATTGCATCAAATTTTGTGCCACCATCCTAACCAAGCTCCACCATAAGCTTTTACTTGTGTAGGTGTGAGAAACCGACAAGAATTGGTACCAATTGTGCTATTTCCTTGTTCAACATTAGAGTGATCTTTGATCCATCTTCAACATCGGTCAAGGTACATTTGGTATACGTTCTTCTCTTTCTCCCACTCACATATTTCCTTGGAATGATGGATAGGCCAAGTACTTCTACCAACCCACTCTTCATCGGGCAAGACGATGACAAGAACTCCTACTCACAAAGAGCCACCTCTTTGGTGCACAACGTGCTTTGCATCAAGAGGAACAAGCAATGAGCGAACGCATCGACAACCTCACCACCGACTTGCGACTCTTCGAGCAACGTACAAGATACTACTTCGACCACAAGCTCGACGACCACAAGCAAGAGAATGATGCAAGAATGGACGAGATTTGTGCTTTGTTGCTCAACCACCCTTCTTCCACTTCGTCCTCATCAAGACGGAGTCGCTCAAGTCGACACTCCGACTACACCATCTCCGGCTCAAGTACACCGACATCGAACACTCTTCATCGTGCCGCGCACCAAGATCGTCAAGCCAACCGCAACCCTCTACACAACAACAACTCTCAAGAACAACAACAATGCCAACACAAAGAGGAAGAGGGAGCGCAACTTCACCAAGAAGCACAAGATGCCGAGGCACAACGTCAAGAGCAACAATTGCGAGAAGCTCAAGCACTTGAGGTGCAACAAGCCCTTTGAGAATCAAGTCGAGCCGTATCCAACCGAGGCCGACAAGCTCGTGAACATCAAGAAGCACTTCACGAAGAAGTTCAAGAACGAATATATCAAGCTCGCGTGCAATGTCAAGCTCAACAAGTTCCTCCACAAGCTCGCCAAGAACATCAACTTCAACAAGAAAAAGAAGACAATGGAAATCCTCCATGGCAAGAGCAAGTTGTGAGAGACGATCCTCCTCATCAAGGACATCATCATCCCCGACCCGAACACAATGAAGAGCAACGCTACGGCAAGCTAAAGTTCACCATGCCCAAGTTCAATGGAAGCAATGATCCCGAAGTGTACCTTTCATGGGCATTGAATGTCGACAAAATCTTCCGGTTGCACAACTATGAAGAAGAGAAGAAGATCGCGATGGCATCCCTTGAGTTCCAAGACTATATATGTCCTCATTTGGTGGGAACAAGTCATTGAGCGTCGAGAGGCCAAAGGTGAACCACCCACACTACTTGGGTGCAAATGAAGGATGTCATGAGAGCATGCTTCATGCCAACCTACTACAACCACGACCTCTTCAAAAAGCTCCAACTACTCAAGCAAGGAACCAAGAGTGTTGAAGAATACTACAAAGAAATGGAGATTGCAATGATACGAGCCAATGTCATGGAAGATGATGAGCAAACTATGGCACGTTTCTTGAATGGACTCAATCATCCCATCAAGAAGACCACCGACTTCCAACCATACTCGAACCTCATCGAGCTAGTGCATCAAGCTACCAAAGCAGAACGTCAAGTGCATGATGACTTCAAGTATGCCAAGTTCTCATCCAAGTCATATGGTTTCTCCAACACCCAAGCTTCAATGACTCCAACACCATCTACCTCAACCAAGACTTCTACAAGCAACGTCGACAAGTCGAGTTACAAGAAAGCTTCGACAACCTCAAGTCATCCTCCTACTACAAGCAACTTCAAGCCGAGAGCTTCATCATCATCTACCCCAACCGATGAGACTGTCAAGACAAGTTCCTTCAAATGCTTCACATGCGGAGGCCGAGGCCACAAGTCCTTTGAGTGTACCAACAAGTGAACCATGATCCTCAACGACGATGGTACATACGACACCATGAGTGAAGGAGAAACAAAAGCACTTGAGCAAGTCGCCATGCACCGACAAGTGAACAATGAAGAGGAACAAGTATTTTGTGATGAAGATTCAAGTCCTGCTCTAGTTGTCTCTAAGTTCTTGACTCTTCAACATCAACAAGAAGAAGACCAAAGATGCCATATCTTTCATACCAAGGCCGACATCAATGGAAGGTCCGTCAAGGTCGTCATCGATGGAGGGAGTTGCCATAACTTAGCAAGTGAAGAACTTTGCTCCAAGCTCCAATTACCCAAGACGAAGCACCCACATCCCTACAAAGTTCAATGGCTAAGTGACTCCAGCACTATTCAAGTCGAGCATAGAGTTCAAGTCTCCTTCAAAATCGGAGCTTGCGAAGACACTTTAGAGTGTGATGTCATTCCAATGACTGCTTGCCACCTTATTCTCGGACGACCATGGCAATTTGATAGAGGTGTCATCCACAACGGCTGAATGAACCACTACATCTTCAAGATGAAAGGAAAGGAATATGTACTTCGCCCTATGTGTCCAAGCCAAGTGATCACCGACAAGCAAGCCACCCATCGTGGAGAGAATAGTGAGAGAGCAAACCACCAAAAAGAGAGTGAGCACCACAAGCCCAAATTGAGTGCCTCCATGATGAGCGAAAAGAAGAACTTAGTTCTATTTGCCACCAAAACTGAGATAAGAGGAGTGTGTGAGAACCCATCTAGTGTCCTACACTATGTCCTTTTGTGCAAGGACGAGGCACCAAAAGCTAACACCTCTCACACTCTACCTTTAGTGTTGTCTTCTCTTTTGTAGGAATTCCAAGATGTTTTCACCGACGAGCTACCTCCGCGTCTACCTTCACTAGGAGGCATCGAGCACCGCATCGACCTCATCCCTAGAGCACCACTTCCGAACAAAGCTCCCTACCGCGTCAACCCCGAAGAAACCAAAGAAATACAAAGGCAAGTAAAACATCTCATAGACCATGGACATGTGCGTGAAAGTTTGAGTCCTTGTGTCGTTCCGGTCATTCTTGTGCCAAAAAGAAACGGTAGCTTTCGCATGTGTTCTGATTGTAGACCTATCAATGCTATTACCGTTCACTCTAGGTACCCCATGCCACGCCTTGATGATATGCTTGATGAACTTAGTGGTGCCACTATCTTTTCCAAAATTTATCTTGAAAGTGGTTACTATCAAATCCGCATATAAGAGGGTGATGAATGGAAAACTGCTTTCAAAACAAAGTTTAGTTTGTATGAGTGGTTAGTCATGCCTATGGGTTTATCGGACGCACCGGGTACTTTCATGCATCTTATGAATTATGTGTTTCGCCCTTACATTGGTGAGTTTGTTGTGGTCTACTTTGACGATATCCTTGTTTATAGCAAATCTCTCAAAGATCATGTCACCCATGTTCGAACCATTTTGCAAACTCTTCGAAAAGAGCGTCTCTATGCTAACATGGAAAAATGCCTTTTTGGCATTGATAAGCTCGTTTTCTTGGGTTTTGTTGTATCCTCTAAGGGTGTTAATGTTGATGACTCTAAGATCAATGCTATTAAAACTTGGCCCCAACCAACCAACTTGCATCAAGTGCGTAGCTTCCTTGGTTTAGCCGGTTTCTACCGTAGATTTGTGAAGGACTTTAGCACCATTGCTTCACCTTTGCATGCTTTGAGCAAGAAAAATGAGCCTTTTGTTTGGGGACCATCCCAAGACACCGCATTCAATGAGCTTAAGAACTTGCTTACTCATGCACCTGTGCTTGCATTACCCAACTTTGACAAACCCTTTGAGATTCATTGTGATGCTAGTGGTAATGGCATAGGAGGTGTGTTAACGCAAGGGAAGCGCCCCATAGCCTACTTTGGTGAGAAACTTTTCGGAGCGCAACTCAATTACCCCATCTATGACAAAGATTTATATGCTTTAGTGTGAGCTTTGCATGAATGGGAACATTATCTTCGCCCTCATGAATTTATCGTTCATACTGATCATGAAATGCTTAAATACCTTAAGGGTCAAACTAAGTTGAACAAGCGCCATGCTAAATGGATTCATTGAGTCATTTCCTTATATCATCAAGTATATTAAAGGTAAGGAAAATGTTGTGGTGGACTCTCTTTCCCGCATATGCATGCTTGTTACTCAACTTGAATTGGATGTCATTGGCTTTGAGCATATAAAAGACTTGTATGCGCATGATCCTACTTTTGCTATTCCTTATGCCAAGTGTTTGACGCATACCTCTTGGGATCGTTATTACATCAAAGATGGATATCTTATGAGAGCTAACAAACTTTGCATCCCCGAGTCCTCTCTTCGTTTATTGCCTTTGCAGGAATCTCATGGAGGAGGACTAATGGGACATTTTGGATTCAACAAGACATTCGCTATCCTCTCCAAACTATTATTGGCCCAAGATATTTCGCGACGTCAACCGCTTCACCAACCGATGCTCTACATGTCGCAAAGCCAAGTCTAAAGCTCAATCCCATGGCCTTTAATGCCTCTCCCAATTCCATATCAACCATGGGAAGATATTAACATGGATTTTGTACTTGGATTGCCTAGAACTAGAAATGGAAAGGATTCGGTATTTGTTGTTGTGGACCGATTCTCTAAGATGGCACATTTCATTCCTTGCAACAAGATAGACGATGCTTCACATGTTGCCAATCTCTTTTGTAGGGAAATACTTCATCTACATGGAGTGCCAAAGACGATAGTCTCGGACCGCGACGTCAAGTTCTTGAGTTAATTTTGGAAGACCATATGCGCCAAGCTCGGAATCAAGCTACTCTTCTCCACGGCGTACCACCCCCAAACCGACGTCCAAACGGAGGTGACCAACCGCACACTCTCCGCTCTACTTCACATGCTAATCAAGAAGAACATCAAGGAGTGGGAGGAGTGTCTATCTATCTCCAAGTTCGCCTACAACCATGGAAGACACAACTACCGACAAGTCCCCCTTCGAGGTCGTCTACGGATTCAACCCATTGTCCCCTTTGGACATTCTCCCTCTACCACTACAAGAGTGCATCAATATGGATGCAAGCGCACATGTGAACCATCTCAAGAAGGTGCATGAGGATACAAGGCTCACCATCGAGCGCCAAGTACAATGACTTGCGACCAAGCTCAACATGAACAAGCACCCCATGGTGTTCAACATTGGAGATCTTGTGTGGCTACACCATCGCAAGGACCGCTTCCCTCACGAACGCAAGTCCAAACTTCGACCATGAGCGGATGGACCCTTCAAGGTGCTTGAATGCTACAACAACAACTCCTACAAGATCGACATTCCATGCGACAAGTACTCCGTGAGCGACATCTTCAACGTCAAAGATCTCTCGCCCTACCATGGTGATGAGGATTTCGATCTGAGGTCGGATCTTCCCCAAGGGAGGGGAGATGATGCGGAGCATCCAAAGGTCATCCCCATGGAACTCCCTGATGAAGCTATGTACCTAGGGTAGGGTCATAGGCCTGACCTAGACACCCTCCACTAGGACATCACCCTAAATCCAGAAGTATTCAAGGGATACCATCATCCACTCAACCATAAACATTCCACTCGGAAGACTCAGTGTCACTCGACCATGACAATGATCACTCGACGATCAGAAGACCTAAAGCAACTATGTATAGCAACGATCGAACGTTTACTTTGTAGACTTAGTGGTCATTTATGTCACTTTATTGCTGGTGTTACCAGAAACGCCCCATCTTTATGTACCTTAAACCCTGTGTAACTGAGGGCGGGAGGGGTCTGGCGAACTCTATATAAGCCACCCCCTCCTCAGGGACAAGGGTTCGCACCCCTGTAATACCACACTCACATAATCCAGTTGACCGCCTCCGGGCACCGAGACATAGGGCTTTTACTTCCACCAAGAAGGGCCTGAACTCGTAAATCTTGTGTGTACAACTTCACCATAGCTGGGATCTTGCCCCTCATACCTACCCCCATTCTACTGTCAGCCTTAGAACCACGACATTTGGCGCCCACCGTGGGGAAGGTGTCTTAGCGATTTTTTGGTGAAGTTGCGATTTTTCCGATCCATATCATCATGGTTTCCGGCGGTGGATTGGCTGAGGGCCGCGAGATCCGTCTCGGCGCGCTTGTCTTCGTTGCCGATGACTCCGCCTGGCTTCAGGAAGCTCCCCTTGACGTCGAGGCACTCCCCGTCCGCGGGGCGACGCACTTTCGCGCGTGCACTCACGGCGTCCTTCTCCGGCAGCCGTCGACCCAGTGTCAGTCGGCTCCTGTGGTGTCTTCGCTCCCCGCTGTTCACCGGCGCAAGCGATCCGATCGGTCGCGGCTTCAGTGGTGGGTGAAACACGCGGTGGCCCGTCAGTCGGCCACCCTGCAAGTCACGGCAATCGAGCCCGATGAAACTCTCTACAGCCTGTTCGACTGGCTCCGTCGAGACTGCATCCGAATGCGACAGCAGCGATCCTGCGGCTGAAGTCTTGATGGTCGATGGACCACATAGTCCTCCTGGCTTCCGCCGCAACGACGACGATGATGGTGGCGGCAATCCATCGCGCGTTCACGAGGAATATCGCCCCGAGCCTCTTTCTTCGCAGCAGGGAGAAGATCTTCGCCGCCACAACATGGATGCACTTCACACGCCCATCGTTGGAGAAGCCTCCAAGGCCCGAGCCTTGGAGGAGGCGCACCTGGCCAATTTGGCTGAGCGCGCTCGACTGGAGAACCTTCAGCGTGCACTCGACGAGAATGCACGGCAACGGATCCCTGAGTCCAGTCGACGACAGCTTTTTCTGCCTCAACCTCAGGTATACCGCACTCTGATTCAAAATCTCACAGTTGCAGCCCGTATAGAAGAGTCAATTCAGCCTTCCCAGTCGGAGGCTGGCAGAAGTTTGATGCAGATCCGGGCCTTACTCCGAGTAGTAGAAGAGTAGAACACAACAGTATCTCAGTCGTGGAATAGGATTCATAGCAGATCTGTGATGGCGGATACAGTCCAGTCAGCCCACAGCCCAAGATCGCCCCCACGGCGTGAGGGACATGGGCATCGGCAGGAGCAATACAGAAACCATGAGCAGTACAATCACCGACTCGGTCGTGATGACCATCGTCGAGTGCACACACCTCCCCCGAGGAGTGGATCATATGTGCCTCGACAATATGATGACAGATGCCCTCGTAGTGGCGAGCGAAGAGTACCAGCCGACCCAAGGGAGCCAGGCTTTGATGCGAGATCTATTCTCGTTCAAGGTCTAGTTGACAGGAATAGAGCACACAGAGAGGGCCTTGAGAGAGACCACCCGACTGACAGCACAGTTCATGTTTCAGGTCCAGAGTGTTTCAGCAGAGCCATCAGAGCCGCGGTGATTCCTCCCAACTTCAAATTGGCGACTGGGATCAGTAAGTTCACTCGGGAGTCCAAGCCTGACACTTGGCTTGAGGATTACCGAGTGGCTATACAAATTGGTGGTGGCAATGATGAAGTGGCCATGAAGCATCTTCCTCTGATGTTAGAAGGATCAGCCAGAGCATGGTTGACTCAGTTAGCACCAGGCAGTATATTCAGCTGGTAAGAACTTGCTCGAGTGTTTGTCAAAACTTTTGAGGGTACCTGCAAGTGGCCAGCGGGATTAACGGAATTACATCATTGCATGCAAAAACCGAGTGAGACTCTGATAGATTACATTCAGAGGTGGACCACTCTACACCACACAGTGGAAAATGTGTCCCACCATCAAGCAGTTTGCGCTTTCAAGGAAGGCGTCAAAAATCAAGAGCTGGTCCTGAAATTCGGTCGGACAGGAGATATGTCTTTGACTCGAATGATGGAAATATCCACTCATATGCTAACGGAGAAGAGGAGGATCGGCTTCGCAGTTGAAAGAGCAAACTAGTCGGTCAGGAGACCGGTGGAGGTAATTCCAATCGGAAACAGAAGCGTAAAGCTGAACCTGCAGGACTTGGTGAAACTGCAGCAGTGATTCAAGGAAAGTTTAAAGGGAAACATAAGGGGCCCTGGACCCCAAAGAAAGTAAAAGATGCAGCTGGTAACGATGTGATGGATTTGCCATGTCACATTCACACCAAGAAAGACGAAGAAGGCAATCTGATTTATCCCAAGCATACCACTCGACAGTGTCGAGTTCTGATCGAGCAATTCTGAGAGAAACAACCTAATGAGAAGGAAAAAGAATTTGACAAGGATGAAGACAAAGAGGAAGATGATGGTTTTCCCAATGTCAATTCCACTCTAATGATTTTTGCTAATGTTGAGAGCAAAAGTCGACTAAAAGTAATCAACAGAGAGGTGAATATGGTTGCTCCGGCAACCACAACATACCTGAAGTGGTCACAAATGGCCATCACATTCGACCAGTCTGACCATCCTGCTCGCATAGCCACCCCTGGGAGGCAAGCATTGGTGGTCGACCCAGTTGTTGGAGGCACTAGACTGACCAAAGTGTAAATGAATGGTGGTAGTGGCCTAAATATCCTTTATGCTGAAACCTTGAAGGGGATGGGCATTCCGATGTCCAAACTTAGTGAGAGCAACATGAGCTTTCACGGCGTCATCCCTGGCAAGAAGGCTGAATCACTCGGTCAGATAACCCTTGACGTGGTTTTCAGTGATTCATAGAATTACTGTAAGGAAAAGTTGACATTTGAAGTAGTGGATTTCCAGAGTGCTTATCATGCTATTCTGGGAAGGCCTCCATACGCACGTTTTATGGCTCGACCATGTTACGTGTATCTCAAGTTGGAAATGCCTGGTCCCAGGGGAGTGATCACGGTCACTAGCAATCGGCAGAAGGCATATGAATGCTTCCAGAAGGGTTCCAAAATTGCCGATGCACAAATGGCAGCAGTTGAAATGCAAGAGTATCAGAAAAATACAGATCCGAGTGATTTGCCGCGAGCAAAGAAGCCTGCCACAGATTCTGCATTTCAGTCGTCTGGAGAAATGAAACCGATTCATATTCACCCGACCGATCCTAATGCTGTTGCTACTCATATCTCAACTTCACTCAACAACAAATAGGAAGAAGCGCTCATCTAGTTCCTCTGTGAGAACTGGGACATCTTTGCATGGAAACCTTCTGACATGCCAGGTGTACCCAGGGGACTGGCTGAGCATCATTTGCGAGTCGACCCGAAAGTGAAGCCAGTCAAGGAACATCTTAGACGCTCCGTCGTACAAAATAGAAAAGCAATTGGTGAGGAAGTGGCTCAGATCCTAGCAGCTGAGTTCATCCGAGAGATTTACCACTTCGAGTGGCTTGCCAATGTTTTCGTGGTCCCCAAGAAGGACGATTCACTTCGTATGCATTGACTTCAAGCATATCAATCAGGCCTGCTAGAAAGATCATTTTCCTCTCGCCCGTATCGACCAAATCATCGACTCGACTGCAGGGTGTGAGCATTTGTCTTTTCTAGACGCCTATTCCGGGTATCATCAGATCCGACTGTATGGATCTGATGAGACAAAAACAGCTTTCATCACTCCATTCGGGTGCTTTTGTTATGTCACCATGCCATTCGGTCTCAAGAACGTTGGTGCCACATTTATGAGGATGATTCAGAAGTTCCTGCTCACTCAAATCAGTCGGAATGTAGAAGCATATATGGACGACATTGTGGTCAAGTCGCGCAAAGGTTCTGATCTGCCGATTGACCTCACTGAGACCTTTGCCAACCTAAGAAGGTATGATATCAAGCTTAATCCATCAAAATGCACATTCAGAGTTCCAGGAGTAAAGTTACTCGATTTCCTTGTTTTCGAACAAGGGATCAATGCCAACCCAGAGAAAGTTGGAGCCATACTCCGGATGAAACACCCTGTGCGTGTGCATGACGTTCAGAAGCTTACTGGTTGTTTGGCTGCCTTGAGTCGATTCATCTCTCGCCTCGGTGAAAAGGCCTTGCCTCCTTACCGACTGATGAAGAAATCTGCTAAGTTCGAGTGGACTCCTGAAGCTGATGCAGCATTTGCAAAACTCAAAACCCTGCTTTCCACCCAGCCGGTGCTCGCTGCCCCAATCAGCAAAGAGCCTTTACTGCTTTATATTGTAGCCACTGGACAAGTCATCAGTATAGTACTTACGGTCGAGCGGGAAGAAGAAGGAAAAACCTATAAAGTTCAGCGCCCAGTGTATTATATTTCTGAAGTCTTGACTCCATCCAAGCAAAGATATCCTCACTATCAGAAGCTTGTCTATGGGATCTACATGACCACGAAGAAGGTTGCACATTATTTCTCTGATCACTCTGTTACAGTCGTTAGCGACACACCTTTGTCAGAAATTCTGAACAACAAAGATGCAACTGGTCGAGTGGTAAAGTGGGCGATTGAACTCCTTCCCTTGGATATCAAGTTTGAGGCAAAGACAACTATCAAGTCCCAGGCAATAGCAGATTTCCTCGCCGAGTGGGTCGAGCAGCAACAACCGACTCAAATTCACTCGGAGCATTGGACCATGTTCTTCGATGGATCCAAGATGCTGAACGGTTCTGGTGCTGGGGTGGTATTGGTATCCCCACGAGGAGACAGACTCAACTATGTTCTTCAGATCCATTTGATTCCTCCAACAACGAAGCCGAATATGAAGCACTTCTGTACGGGTTACGTATGGCCATTTCACTCGGCGTCCGTCGCCTAATGGTCTTCGGCGACTCAGATTTGGTGGTTAATCAAGTAATGAAGGAGTGGGACGTCAGAAGCTCAGCTATGACTGGTTATTGTAATGCAGTGAGAAAGTTAGAGAAGAAGTTTGAGGGGTTAGAGCTCCATCATATACCCCGACTGAAAAATCAAGCAGCTGATGATTTGGCAAAGATAGGCTCCAAGCGTGAGCCCATTCCCAATAATGTTTTCTTGGAACATCTCCATATGTCGTATGTCCAAGAGGATCCCTTCACGGAAGAGCCCCCACAACCTAAGAGCCCTACTGATCTGACTGAAGTTGAAGTCCCAGTCGTGGATGACTTGGTCATGGAAGTTTTGGTTGTCATACCCGATTGGACAGTGTCGTACATCGGGTATATTCTCAGGAAAGAGCTTCCAGAGGATGAAGAAGAGGCTCGTCAGATTGTCCGTCGATCTAAAGCTTTCACAGTAGTGGGTGGACAACTTTATAGAGAAAGTGCTGCCGGAGTTACTCAGAAGTGCATAACACCAGAAGAAGGTCGAGTGATCCTCAACGACATCCACTCGGGGACCTGTGGTCACCATGCGTCCTCTCGTACCATTGTAGCCAAAGCATACCGAGCGGGATTTTATTGGCCACGTGCGAATGAAATGGCTAAATACATAGTCGACAGATGTGAAAGTTGCCAGTACTACTCCAACATGTTTCACAAGCCTGCATCAACCCTGAAGACCATTCCACTCGTCTAGCCCTTTGCTGTCTGGGGATTAGATATGGTTGGACCTCTGAGGACTGGCAGAAGTGGCTTCACCCATGTGCTCGTAGCAGTCGACAAGTTCACCAAATGGATTGAAGCCAAGCCTATTAAAAACCCCGAAGCAAGTACTGTTGTCAGCTTCATCAGAGAGTTAACATTCAGATATAGTGTCCCGCACAACATTATCACGGATAATGGGTCGAATTTCGATTCTGGTGAGTTCAGAGCCTTGTGCGCTTCCCAAGGCACTCGGGTCGACTATGCTTCAGTTGCCCACCCCCAGTCGAATGGACAAGCTGAAAGAGCGAACGGATTGATTCTCAAAGGACTGAAACCCGGTTAATGCGTGACCTCAAGCATGCCGCGGGCGCTTGGGTCGATGAACTTCCATCAGTACATTGGGGATTGATGACAACTCCTAATCGGTCGACTGGCCGGACTCCATTCTTCTTAGTCTATGGGGCTGAAGCTGTGCTTCCGAGTGACTTACTTCATAACGCCCCACGAGTGGAACTCTTCTCAGAAGCCGAAGCAGAACAAGCCCGTCAGGATGCTGTTGACCTTCTGGAAGAAGAAAGAGAGATGGCGCTGATCCGGTCAACCATCTATCAGCAAGACCTGCGTCGATTCCATGCCAGAAACGTGAGAGGTCGAGCATTTCAAGAGGGGGGCCTGGTTCTTCGAGTAGATCAGCAGAAATAGCACAAGCTCGCTCCTGCCTAGGAAGGTCCCTTCATCATCACCAAAGTACTTCACAATGGGGCTTATCGCCTCTACAAAGTGGAGCACAATAAAGACGAGCCACGCACTTGGAATGCGGAGCTGCTCCGCCCCTTTTATACTTAAGCATTCAGATTGTTGTGATGTAATAAGAAATACATTCTAGTTCGATTATCAAAGACGCAGTTTCCCAGATGATTGTTGTTCCTTTTTTAAGTGTTCTAAATCCCCCAGTGGGTGCCTTATCTGCGAACCTGCTTCGCCTAAGTTTAAAAAATCCTACCGAGTGATGAGCAAGTCTCTCACTCGGGGGCTTAGCTGCGAATCCGTTTCGCCAAAGTTTAAAAAAATCCTACCAAGTGATGAGCAAGTCTCTCACTCGAGGGCTTAGCTACAGTTCAATACTCGCCTAAGTTTAAAAAATCCTAGCGAGTGGTGAGCAACCCTCCCACTCGGGGGCTTATCTGCAGTTCAATACTCGCCTAAGTTCAAAAAATCCTACCGAGTGGTGAGCAAGTCTCTCACTCGGGGGCTTAGCTGCGAATCCGTT
>NC_041384.1:437477994-437590912 GCF_002162155.2 Triticum dicoccoides
TTAAAAAATCCTACCGAGTGATGAGCA
The DNA here is from genome assembly GCF_002162155.2 of Triticum dicoccoides. NCBI lineage: Eukaryota > Viridiplantae > Streptophyta > Magnoliopsida > Poales > Poaceae > Triticum > Triticum dicoccoides. The sequence goes on from NC_041384.1 coordinate 437,478,022, forward strand.
AGTCTCTCACTCGGGGGCTTAGCTGCAGTTCAATACTCGCCTAAGTTTAAAAAAATCCTACCGAGTGGTGAGCAACCCTCCCACTCGGGGGCTTAGCTGCAGTTCAATACTCGCCTAAGTTCAAAAATCATACTGAGTGGTGAGCAACCCTCCCACTCGGAGGCTTAACTATAGTCCATTACTCTCCTAAGTTTAAAAAATCCTACCGAGGGTGAGCAACCCTCCCACTCGGAGGCTTAGCTGCAGTCCAGAGTACTCGCCTAAGTTTAAAAAATCCTACCGAGCGGTGAGCAACCGTCCCATTCGGAGGCTTAGCTGCAGTTCAATAGTCGCCTAAGTTCCAAAAATCCTACTGAGTGGTGAGCAACCCTCCCACTCGGAGGCTTAGTTGCAGTCCAGTACACGCCTAAGTTTAAAAAATCCTACCGAGTGGTGAGCAACCCTCCCACTCGGAGGCTTAGCTGCAGTCCAGTACTCGCCTAAGTTCAAAAAATCCTACCATATGGTGAGCAACCCTCCCACTCGGGGGCTTAGCTGCAGTTCTATACTCACCTAAGTTTAAAACAGTTCTACCGAGTGGTGAACAACCCTCCCACTCAGGGGCTTAGCTGCAGTCCAGTACTCGGCTAAGTCTTAAGGCTCGCTCCGCCCTTACCTGTAAGGTCAGCGAGGTGCAGGTCGACCACGATCTGCCCTCGGAGCTTCGCCACAAATACAACGTCCGCTCCATCCTTACTCGTAAGGACGGCGAGGTGCAGGTCGGCCACGATCTGCCCTCGGAGCTTCGCCACAAATACAACGTCTGCTCCATCCTTATCCGTAAGGGTGGCGGGGTGCAGGTCGACCACAATCTGCTCATGATTCACTCGACTGAGCTGCATCACAAAGTCAATAGCAACTCAAACTGCAAGGAACAAGTCCTGCACAAAGAGTCAAAAGATTCAAAAGCAACCAAAGTTCAGATAAAATCCTAAGGTTCCAGAACACGGATTAAAGTACTTGGGCATCAAGCCCGAAGGAGTTTAACAATTACAAAATCACTCGGCATTTCGAGGCAAATTTAAGGCAAGGCATAAAGTTTGTTCACTTCGCAGGAGGAGGGCTTGCAGGCTCAACGAACTCGTCCAGATCAAGCCCGTCAGCAATCCAAGTGCCAGCGGCAATGAATGTTTCCATGAATGATCGGAAGTAATGCCTTTTGGTATTGGCAACCTTGATCGCTGCCAGCTTCTCTTCTCGGGATTCCTTGTAGTGGACGCGAACTGGCGACAGAGCCACGTCAGCACCGCATCGAGTAGAAGACTTCTTCCATTCTTGCACTCGACCAGGGACCTCATTGAGTCGAGTCATCAGAGACTCGACGTCATTTTGAAGCGTCACCCTTGGCCAGAGTGTTGTATTGATGCACGACACCGCCACCTTCAGGCGACCAAGGTAGCTTGTAACACTGGCAACACGAGATTCCAGTCGAAGCACGTTCATAGCAGCATCATCACCAATGGGAGAAAGGACGGGGTCCAGACCTGTCTCGACCCTCCCAATCTCTTCTTCAAAGTTTTGACAGAATTCTACAAACTCAACGAAATAATGAGTCGACGAATGCCTGATGAATCGACGACAATTAAACAGTCGAGCAAAGGGAAATACCTTAGAGCATAAGGAACAACTTTTTGGCAAGTGCCCCCAGATAAGCCTCCAGGTCATTTCTCTTACGAAAAATGCCTTCAATCTTCTCGTTCAAAGCAACTTTGTCCTTCTTCAGACGGGTCTCTTCTTTGTTGGCCTTGGTGAGAGATGCCTTTAGTTTGGTGTTGTCTTCCTCCAGTGCTTCGACTGAAGCCAGCTTCTTGTTGGCAAGTGCGGTCTTTTCCTTAGCCTCCTTCTGTGCAGTTGCATGATACGTCCATTTTGCATCATGCTTTTATATCAATATTTATTCCATTATGGGCTGTTATTACACATTATGTCACAATACTTATGCCTATTCTCTCTTATTTTACAAGGTTTACATAAAGAGGGAGAATGCCGGCAGCTGGGATTCTGGGCTGGAAAAGGAGAAAATATTAGAGACCTATTCTACACAGCTCGAAAAGTCCTGAAACTTCACGGAAGATGTTTTCAGAATATATAAAAAATACTCAGCGGAAGAAGTTCACCAGGGGGGCCACACCCTGCCCACGAGGGTGGGGGGGCGTGCCCAGCGCGCCCCCTACCTCGTGGGCCCCCTGGTGGCCCTCCGGTGGCCATCTTCTGCTATATGAAGTCTCTCGGTGGAAAAAAAATCATAAGCCATCTTCTTGGACGAAACTCTGCCGCCACGAGGCGGAACCAATCTAGGGCTCTGGCAGAGCTGTTCTGCCGGGGAAACTTCCCTCCGGGAGGGGGGAATCATCGCCATCGTCATCACCAACGCTCCTCTCATCGGGAGAGGGCAATCTCCATCAACATCTTCACCAGCACCATCTCCTCTCAAAACCCTAGTTCATCTCTTGTATCCAATTCTTGTCTCCAAGTCTGGGATTGGTACTAGTAGGTTTCTAGTAGTGTTAATTACTCCTTGTAGTTGATGCTAGTTGGTTTATTTGGTGGAAGATCATATGTTCAGATCCTATATGCATATTGATACCCCTCTGGTTATGAACATGAATATGCTTTGTGAGTAGTTACGTTTGTTCCTGAGGACATGGGAGAAGTCTTGCTATTAGTAGTCATGTGAATTTGGTATTCGTTCGATATTTTGATGAGATGTATGATGTTTCTTCTCTAGTGGTGTTATGTGAACATCGACTACATAACACTTCATCACTGTTTGGGCCTAGAGGAAGGCATTGGGAAGTAATAAGTAGATGATGGGTTGCTAGAGTGACAGAAGCTTAAACCCTAGTTTAGTTGCTTCGTAAGGGGCTGATTTGGATCCATATGTTTCATGCTATGGTTAGGTTTACCTTAATACTTTTGTTGTAGTTGCGGATGCTTGCAATAGAGATTAATCATAAGTGGGATGCTTGTCCAAGTAAGGACTGTACCCAAGCACCGGTCCACCCACATACCAAATTATCAAAGTACCAAACGTGAATCATATGAACGTGATGAAAACTAGCTTGACGATATTCCCATGTGTCCTCGGGAGCGCTTTTCTCTATATAAGAGTTTGTCCAGGCTTGTCCTTTGCTACAAAATGGATTGGGCCATCTTGCTGCACTTTATTTACTTTTTTTACTTGTTGCTCATTACAAATTATGCTATCACAAAACTATCTGTTACCACTTATTTCAGTACTTGCAGAGAATACCTTGCTGGAAACCGCTTATCATTTCCTTCTGCTCCTCGTTGGGTTCGACACTCTTACTTATCGAAAGGACTACGATAGATCCCCTATACTTGTGGGTCATCAAGACTCTTTTCTGGCGCCGTTGCCGGGGAGTGAAGCGCCTTTGGTAGGTGGAATTTGGTAAGGAAAAATTTATATAGTGTGCTAAAATTTACTGTCACTTGTTACTATGGAAAGTAATCCTCTGAGGGGCTTGTTCGGGGTATCTTCACCCCGAACAGTAGAGCAAAGAGTTGCTCCTCAACCTACTGAAATTGAAAATGCAAATGTCTGCTTTGAAATTCCTTCGGGTATGATAGAAAAACTGCTAGCTAATCCTTTTGTAGGAGATGGAACAAAGCATCCTGATGAGCATCTAATATATGTGGATGAAGTTTGTGGATTATTTCATCTTGCAGGTGTACCCGGAGATGTTGTTAAGAAGAAGGTCTTCCCTTTATCTTTCAAGGGAGATGCATCGACATGGTATAGGCTATGTGATGATATGGGGTCATGGAACTACAAATGATTGAAATTGTAATTTCATCAGAAGTTTTATCCTATGCATCTTGTTCATCGTGATCGCAATTATATATATAATTTTTGGCCTTGCGAAGGAGAAAGCATCGCTCAAGCTTGGAGGAGGCTTAAATCAATGTTATATTCATGCCCCAATCATGAGCTCTCAAGAGAAATGATTATTCAAAATTTATATGCTCGGCTTTCTGATAACAATCGCACCATGCTTGATACTTCTTGTGCTGGCTCTTTTATGATGAAGACTATTGAATTCAAATAGGATTTATTGGAAAGAATTAAACGCAACTCTGAAGATTGGGACCTCGACAAAGGTAAGGAGTCAGGTATGACACCTAAGTTTGATTGTGTTAAATATTTTATGGATACCGATGTTTTTCGTAAATTTAGCACTAAATATGGACTTGACTCTGAGATAGTAGCTTCTTTCTGTGAATCTTTTGCTACTTATGTTGATCTCCCCAAGGAGAAGTGGTTTAAATATCATGCTCCCATAGAAGTAAAAGTAGCTACACCTATTAAAGTTGAAGAAAAGATTATCACTTATAATGATCCTATTGTTCCTACTCCTTATGTTGAGAAACCACCTTTCCCTGTTAGGATAAAAGATCATGCTAAAGCTTCAACTGTGGTTCGTAAAAGCAATACTAAAACCTATACACCTTCTGAGAAAATTAAAGTTGAACCTGATATTGCTATTGTTAAAGATCTCTTGGCTGATAATATTGATGGGCATGTTATTTATTTCTGTGATGAAACTGCTAGAATTACTAAACCTTGTGCTAAAGATAAACCTAGACCTATGGTAGGCATGCCTGTTATTTCTGTTAAAATAGGAGATCATTGTTATCATGGTTTATGTGATATGGGTGCCAGTGCTAGTGCAATACCTATTAGCCTATATAGAGAAATTATGCATGATATTGCACCTGTTGAGTTAGAAGATATTGATGTCACAATTAAACTTGCCAATAGAGATACTATTTCACCAATGGGAATTGTTAGAGATGTTGAAGTATTGTGTGGGAAAACTAAATATCCTGCTGATTTTCTTGTTCTTGGTCCCCCACAAGATAGCTTTTGTCCCATTATATTTGGTAGACCCTTCTTAAACATTGTTAATGCTACCATAGATTGCAAAAGGGATGTTGTTACTATCGGTTTAGATGATATGTCTCATGAATTTAATTTCTCTAAATTTAGTAGACAACACCGTGAAGAAGAACTACCTAGTAAGGATGAAATTATTGGTCTTGCTTCTATTGCCGTACCTCCTAGTGATCCTTTAGAACAATATTTGCTAGACCATGAAAATGATATGTTTATGAATGAAAGAAGGGAAATAGATGGATTATTCTTTAAACAGGAACCTATTTTGAAACACAATGAAAGAAGGGAAATAGATGGATTATTCCTAGGGGATCCTCCTCCACCCAAGGGTGATCCCGTGTTTGAGCTTAAACCGTTGCGTGATACTCTTAAATATGCTTATCTTGATGAGAAAAAGATATATCCTGTTATTATTAGTGCTAACCTTTCAGAGCATGAGGAAGAGAGATTATTGAAAACCTGAAGAAGCACCGTGCTGCTATTGGGTATACTCTTGATGATCTTAAGGGCATTAGTCCCACACTATGTCAACATAAAATAAATTTGGAAGAAGATGCTAAACCAGTTCGTGATCATCAACGACGGCTGAATCCTAATATGAAAGAAGTGGTAAGAAAGGAAATACAAAAGCTCCTTGAGGAAGGTATAATTTATCCCGTTGCTGATAGTCAGTGGGTAAGTCTTGTCCATTGTGTCCCTAAGAAGGGAGGTATTACTATCGTTCCTAATGATAAAGATGAATTGATTCCTCAAAGAATTATTACAGGTTATAGGATGGTAATTGATTTCCCCAAATTAAATAAGGCTACTAAAAAGGATCATTACCCTTTACCTTTTATCGATCAAATGCTAGAAATATTATCAAACCATACACAATTTTGCTTTCTAGATGGTTATTCTGGTTTCTCTCAAACACCTGTGTCAGCTATGGATCAATCAAAGACTACTTTTACTTGCCCTTTCGGTACTTTTTCTTATAGACGTATGCCTTTTGGTTTATGCAATGCACCTGCTACCTTTCAAAGATGCATGATGGCTATATTCTCTGACTTTTGTGAAAAGATTTGTGAGGTTTTCATGGACGATTTCTCCGTCTATGGATCTTCTTTTGATGATTGTTTGGGCAACCTTGATCGAGTTTTGCAGAGATGTGAAGAAACTAATCTTGTCTTGAATTAGGAAAAGAGTCACTTTTATGGTTAATGAAGGTATTGTCTTGGGGCATAAAGTTTCTGAAAGAGGTATTGAAGTTGATAAAGCCAAGGTTGATGCTATTGAAAAGATGCCATGTCCCAAGGACATAAAAGGTATAAGAAGTTTTCTTGGTCACGCCGGTTTTTATAGGAGGTTCATTAAGGATTTCTCCAAAATTTCTCGGCCTCTGACTAATTTATTACAAAAAGATATACCATTTGTCTTTGGTGATGACTATGTAGAGGCATTTGAAATACTTAAGAAAGCATTGATCTCTGCACCTATTGTTCAACCACCTGATTGGAATTTACCTTTTGAAATTATGTGTGATGCTAGTGATTATGTTGTAGGTGCTGTTCTAGGGCAAATAGTTGATAAGAAATTAAATGTTATTTAATATGCTAGTAAAATCCTAGACAATGCTCAAAGAAATTATGCTACTACTTAAAAGGAATTCTTAGCAGTTGTATTTGCTTGTGATAAGTTCAGACCTTATATTGTTGATTCTAAAGTAACTATTCACACTGATCATGCTGCTATTAAATATCTCATGGAAAAGAAAGATGCTAAACCTAGACTTATTAGATGGGTTCTCTTGCTACAAGAATTTGATTTACATATTGTTGATAGAAAGGGAGCTGAGAACCCCGTCGCAGACAACTTGTCTAGGTTAGAAAATGTGCTTGATGACCCACTACCTATTGATGATAGCTTTCCTGGTGAGAAACTAAATTTCATAAATGCTTCTCATACTGCTCCATGGTATGCTGATTATGATAATTACATTGTTGCTAAATTCATACCACCTAGTTTCATATACCAGCAAAAGAAAAAGTTCTTCTATGATTTGAGGCATTACTTTTGGGATGACCCACATCTTTATAAACAAGGAGTAGATGGTATTATTAGACATTGTGTACCTGAGCATGAACAGGAACAGATCCTACGCAAGTGTCACTCCGAAGCTTATGGAGGACACCATGCTGGAGATAGAACTGCACATAAGGTATTGCAATCTGGTTTTTGTTGGCCTACTCTCTTCAAGGATGCCCGTAAGTTTGTCTTATCTTGTGATGAATGTCAAAGAATTGGTAATATTAGTAGACGTTAAGAAATGCCTATGAACTATTCACTCGTTATTGAACCATTTGATGTTTGAGGCTTTGACTATATGGGGCCTTTTCCTTCCTCTAATGGTTATACACATATTTTAGTTGCTGTTGATTACGTTACTAAGTGGGTAGAAGCTATTCCAACTAGTAGTGCTGATCATAACACTTCTATTAAAATGCTTAAAGAAGTTATTTTTCCAAGGTTTGGAGTCCCTAGATATTTAATGACTGATGGTGGTTCACATTTTATTCATGGTGCTTTCCATAAAATGCTTGCTAAGTATGATCTTAATCATAGAATTGCATCTCCTTATCACCCACAGTCTAGTGGTCAAGTAGAATTGAGCAATAGAGAACTCAAATTAATTTTTCAAAAGACTGTCAATAGGTCTAGAAAGAATTGGTCCAAGAAACTTGATGATGCATTATGGGCCTATAGAACTGCATGTAAAAATACTATGGGTATGTCTCCGCATAAAAGGTCTATGGAAAAGCATGTCACTTACCTCTCGAACTAGAACACAAGGCATATTGGGCTATTAAAGAGCTCAACTATGATTTTAAACTTGCCGGTGAGAAGAGGTTATTTGATATTAGCTCACTTGATGAATGGAGAACCCAAGCCTATGAAAATGCCAAGTTGTTTAAAGAAAAAGTTAAAAGATGGCATGATAAAAGGATACAAAAGCATGAGTTTAATGTAGGTGATTATGTATTGCTATACAACTCCCGTTTAAGATTTTTTGCAGGAAAACTTCTCTCTAAATGGGAAGGTCCTTACGTTATCGAGGAGGTCTATCGTTCCGGTGCCATAAAAATCAACAACTTCGAAGGCACAAATCCGAAGGTGGTGAACGGTCAAAGTATCAAACATTATATCTCAGGTAATCCCATAAATGTTGAAACCAATGTTATTGAAACCGTAACCCCGGAGGAATACATAAGGGACACTTTCCGGAACGTTTCAGACTCCGAAAAGGAATAGGTATGTGGTACGGTAAGTAAACCGACTCCAAAACAGTTCTAAAGGCAATATTCCTCCGTTTTGGAATATTTAGAAAAATAAGAAGCAGTCCGGGAAGGACACGAGGCCTCCACGAGGGTGGAGGGCACGCCCTACCCTATTGGGCGTGCCCCTACCTCGTGGGCACCTCGTGCGCTTTCCGGACTCCATTTTCTTACACGACACGTATTTTGGTCGGTAAAAATTCATTATATAATCTCCCGGGGGTTTTGACTCATGTATTACGCAAATATCTCTTGTCTTTGTTTCGAGCTGTTTTCTGTCAGGGTTGTCAAGGCCAGGCACTATGTCGTCTCCCTCCTCCTCTAACCATGAGGGCAATGATGCTTGGCTAATGAAGATAGATCTGAAGAGGGAAGAACCCATGGAGATCAACAGGGATGAAGGGATCAAGGAAGCCACGGAGGACCAAGCTCCGGCAACAGAAGACATCCTTCAACTTGATCACAATCTTCTTACCCCAACTAAGATTGAAGCTTTCAAGATGATTGAGCTAGCTCGTATACAAAATAAGTATCTCACACGTGAAAATATTTTGTTGAAGGATCATATCATCGCACTCAAAGGCATTATCCGCAAGTTAGAAGACCTCGTATGCTCGATGTGCGACTATCCAGCATCAACAACTCCACCTTCTTCACCAACAAAGAAGAATTGAGCATCTGGTATGGGCACTTCCCTTGGCAACTGCCAAGCTTGGGGGAGTGCCCCAGTATCGTATCACCATCACCTTTATCTTCACTGTTTTTCTTAGTTTGATCCTTTTGGTAATATCTTGATCTGGTAGAATAAATTTTATGGCATGATCTAGTTTTGAGTTTTGCTTTATGATCCCTCTATGTAATCGAGTCCGTGAGCTATATATAATAAAAATTAGTGTTGAGTCAAGGGCTTGATTATTTTGCCATGATCCTAAGTGAATAAAAGAAAACAGAAATAAATAAAAAAGGAAACAAAGAGATCATATGGATCTTAAGGAGAGTAATGAGCTCACATAGAAAAAGTATGATGAATAAAAGTTGTTGAGAGTTGACAAACATAGTTTTGGTCATCGTTGCAATTAATAGGAAGTAATAAAGAAAGAGAGGTCTTCACATATAAATATACTATCTTGGACATCTTTTATGATTGTGAGCACTCATTAAAATATGACATGCTAAAGAGTTGACGTTGGACAAGGAAGACAACGTAATGGGTTATGTTTTCTTACATCTGAGATAAATTATATTGGCATGGATCATCCAACATGGTTGAGCTTGTGTCGGGGAAACTGATCCACCAACACCTATGGGGACCGGGCCCCTTTCGGTTCGGAGGGGGGCGGAGGCCGCGCAAAGAGCGGATCAAGGCAGTACACGCGAGCAGTTTTACCCAGCTTCGGGCCGCACGGATGCATAAAACCCTACTGCTGCTTGTTTGTGTGTATTGAATTCTTGCTCAGGAGCGATGGACGCTGCCAGACCGAGCGTGAGAGTGTTCCTGATGTTTCGAATGAGCCGAACCCCCTCTACGTTGCGCTTGGGCCTCCTTTTATACTTTCAAGGGGTCACCGACAGGTGGCAACGTAGACTAGAAGGGTAAAAATGGAAAAGGATGCGGTAGGTGCATCTACCGCTACTGTGGACACAGTGCACCCTACCTAACTCTGACGGCAGGGGACAAGGTCATTGAATGCCCGTCTGAGTTGCCTAAACAGTGCAAAAAGTGACCGTTAGGAGCGCCACCGCTTGCCACGATGGCCTTCTCTTCATCTCCGCTTGCCACCGCGTACCCCTGGCTGCACAGGCTCCCGCCACGCGCCCCTGAGGAAGCCTCATGGCGACGCGCGGGTGGGTGTGCTGGAGCGTGGGTACAGAGTGGCAGCGGGCCCCCGGCGAGTACCTTGTCGGGGTCGTCGTCTTGTCGAGTCCAGAAGCTTGTCGCTCACCGGACCTTGCCGGGACGTGCGGTGCATTGCGGCAAGTTTCTTGAAGTGCCGTGGTTGGCCTTCCCGGCAAGCTCCTCTTGCCGGGGCCTTGTCTCTTCCCGGCAAGATCCTCTTGCCGGGGCCTTGTCTCTTCATCTTGAATGCTTTGTTCTTGAATGGCTCCAAAGGAACCCACGGAGGACTCTGGCAGTCGTCCGGCAAGCCTTGCCGCGCGGCGCTGCAACTGCCCGTGCACAAGTTCGGGATACTAGGGTACCCCTACTCTAGTACACCGACAGGAGCCCCCGGGCCTGGGCCACACACGGTGCCGAGCGCTGTTGGGCCAGGCCCAAAACAGGGCACGGGCACGCGCGGAGCCTGGGTTATGCCGAATCTAACTCCATATCCACCGCTCCCCCCGTAATAGCACGCGTCAATCGTGGAGTCGTGGGAGAGATCGTGGGTGGTTGTTTATTTGGAAGGCCGAAATGTCCGCCCCGTCCCTCTTTATAAGCAGGGGAAACAGGGGCATTTCCCCCACCTTCGCCCTTCGCTGCTGCAATCTCAAAAATCTCCGCCGCCCACCTCCGCTTGCAGAGTTGAAAGAGGGCAGCGCTCCGCCCCCGTCGCTGCCGCCACCACCAGCGCCGTCGATCTCCCCCACCGCCTCCGCCATGCCTCCAAAGCCCGGGAAGGGGAAGGCCACGAAGGCCGCGGCCGCGAAAGCTGTGAAGTCGACCGAAGCGCAGCGGCTTGAGGCGCTGCAGAAGGAGCTGGCCACTTTCCCCCCCGAGCTCTCCGCGAAGGAGCTGAGGGAGTGGTACTATCTCTTCTGGTCGACGGAGACGCGGGCGCATCCGCGCACGAAGGTACTCTCCGCCGTCGCCTCGCAAGCAGCTCCAGTTGGCGGATATCCTTTCTTCGCCGTGTTCTTCTACTGCGGGCTCTGCCCGCCATTCTCTGATTTCTTTTGCGACGTCATGAACACCTATGGACTCCACCTCCTTGACTTCACCCCCAACGCCGTTCTGACCATGGCAGTTTTCGCCCATCTATGCGAAAACTTTGTCGGAGTCCACCCCAACGTAGCTCTCTTCCGCCATTTCTTTATGCCTCGTGTCGAGAGAGGGGAACCTCTTGCCGGCGGGATCGCCTGGATCTCGCGGGCCGACAAGAAGGAGACCTATCTGGAGGGGGAGCTCCGCAGCAAGTGGGACGAGTGGAGAGCAGATTGGTGCTGGGTTGTAGAAGAGAGCCCGCAGCCATTCACTGCCCTGCGCCAAGCCCCAGCAGTGCGTGGCAATGACTGGAGCGCTCTGTCCGTGGACGACGACAAGCTGAAGATCGCCACCACTCGGATCTTGCGTCTCAGGCTTGCCGGGCTGACTGTAGGAGCTGTCGGCGCAGATTTCCTTCGCCGGCGCATCGCCCCTCTGCAGGCGAGGGGGAGACCCGCCTGGGAATTTGGAGGCCCGGCAGATATCATGAGGTTGCGCCCAGGCCTCAACTTCAATTTCACCGTCATAGAGTTGGACGGGATACTCAAGGAGATATTCAAGCACGACCCACAGCATCCCGAGTGGTTCAGGTTGCCGGCGGGCGTCGTTCCTCTGTGCAACAACTCCTCGCGCGACCGCATCTACGCCATGATGCCGTTGTGTGATTCGCACGGGATCGCTCCAACTTGGCAAGAGCCTGCCGGAGATATTGTGCAGCAGTTCTTCGACAGCCTAGTGGAAGTAGCGGTCAATGCTGACGACAAGAAGCTCCTCACCCGCGACACCACCGATCAAGAGATGGAACGCATCGCCACCAGGGCGGAAGAGGCGGCGGCAGCCGCAGCCGCGGGTGAATTTGGGTTCACGGTGGAGGAAGCGGACGCGGCATCGGCGATGAGTCTTGCTGAGCGGGAGTGGCCCGAAGACGAAGAAGAGCTTGCCGCGCCCGACGCCGAGTTGAGTGAGCCCGCCGAGGGTGCGAGCGGCCCGCCATCTCCGGGGAGCTTGCTGGGAACAGGGCCCGGAACGCAGCCCCTAGTGCAGCCAAGAAGGCGCCTCCGCAGGATCAGGGACGCAGCAGGGCGGCAAGCTGGTCAACAGCCGCAGCGCCGCACGACGCGCTCCGCCGCGGCAAGTACGGTTGCCGCGGGTGCGCCTCCCGCCGCAGTGGCAACTGGGGCGGGGTCATCTCGGGCTGGCGCCGCAGTCCCCGCCAAGCGGCCAAGGGATCCCACCCCTCCACCTCGTCGCGCCGGAGGTGGGCCGAACTTCGACCTCTCCGCGCTCAGCTCCGACGAGGAAGAGGAAGAAGAGTAAGATTCCCTTGTTGTTCTTGTAGTTCTTCAACTTGCCATTCCTGTCTTGCATCTGATCTGACCCACCCTGGACTCTCCCTTTTCAGGACTCTGGCCCAGAGGGCGGCGAAGAGGGCCAAGGCTCAGGTGGTGGTCATCGAGGACGAGCCCACTGCGACGACAGGAGGCGCGCCTGAGACCACCTTGCCGGATCCGGCCATCACTTCGCAGAGCAGCCCCCAGCGCAGCCCCCAGCGTAAGCATATGGTTTACTTTCTGCTTCTGGGTGCGCGTGGTTGCTCTTTTCCTTTGTTGACATCTGATCACTGGTTTGTTTGTGCAGGAGCAGAACAGCTTCATCAGGAGGGCGTGGTGATCTCCTCTGACTCGTCGTCTGCTTCGACTACGCCGCCAAGGGCGGACTCCCCGGCAAGGGAGCGTTCTCCGGTAAGGGAGGATCCTCCGGCAAGGGAGGAGTCTCCGGCAAGGGACAGCGCTAACGATCCGCTGGTGGTGGAGCTTATGACAGCGGATCCCAGCACAGGTAATCCTTCCTGCCCGAAACTTTCTTTGTATTCTTCTGCTGATTTTTCTTCTTGAGTGCTTGTTTGACTTCTCATTCTTCTCCGGTCGTCAGGTCCACCCTCTGCGGATCCGATGGAGACCGAGGCGGGCGGCGGAGAGGACGCGCGCCGCAACACTGATGATGCTGCGGCCGCCGAAGACGGAGCTGGTGCCGATGAGCCTGCCGGTGAAGAGGCCGCCAAGGCTGCCGCCGAGGAAGCTGGCGGGGGATCTGGCGATCGCACTGACGGCCCTGAGGCCGCAGGAGCGTCAGGCGCTGCACCGACCGCCGATCCCTCCGCCGCTGCCGTAGCGTCAGGCTCCGAGGAGCCCCAGCCCGGCGCCTATCTGAAGGCTGGCGAGGGCATCTTCATCAAGCTCCCTTGGGCGTCAAGCTCCAAGGCGCCGGTGGAAGGAGAAGTTTTGGATGGGGAGGTGCTTGCCTCCGCCGGGTTGTCGATCGTTGACGCGCCGGGAAGCAGCAGTGACGATCCCGAGGAGGAGCGGCTGCTGCGGAGGCTGTTGGCGCTCTATCGCGCCCGTCAAGTCAAGTTGGAGTCCCGGGAAGCGCTCGTCGCGAAAGCGAGCGTGGATATAGAGAAGCGCGCGGAGGAGCTCTGGGGTTTTCGCCAGGAAGCTCTCCGGGCCTTGGCGGAGGAGCGGGAGCAGCTTGCTGAAGAGCGGAAGGCCTTCCTCCTCGGGAAGGCCGAAGCTGAAGAGCAGCAGCGGCTCACCGGCGAGAAGCTGTACGCGCGAGAAGGCGAGCTGGCTCAGCGGAAAGTGAACCTCGACAGCCACGAGGAGGAGCTTGCCGCGCGCGAACAGGCACTTGGCGGGTTGCTCCAAGAGGCAAAGGATGCGGCTGCGGCTGCCGAGACCGCCAAGAAGGAATTGGAAGTAAAGGTGGCGCAGCTGGAGGCTGATCTGAAGGTGGGTGGCGAAGAGCTTGCCGCGCTCAAGCTGGAGCGCGAGAAGGACGCCCTTGCCCACGGTGAGCTGCAGGGCCAACTCTCCGAGAAGGGCAAAGAGCTGCGCGCCGCCAAGAATTCCAATGCTGATCTGGAGGTGAAGCTGGCCACCCTGACGGAGACGTTGGACGGCGCCAAGAAACGGGAGGCGGACTTGAAGAAGGACATCAAGGCCAACGAGGCGCTGCTAGCGAGGGCCGCCGAAACCCAGAATCTTCTCAGAGATACTGTGGCGCTCTGGACGGAGGGCCTCGTGAACATTGCTGCAGTCATCGAAGAGGAGCTGGTGCAATTGGGGGTGGAAGGCTTCGGGTACTCCTCCGACGAGAACCTCCAACCCAGCGCCAAGCTCACTCTGTTCTTCAAAGGCGTGGCGGCGGCGCTCCAGCAACTCCGGGAACAGATCCCAAAGCAGTTGGCCGACGAGTCACGCTCGATTTGTGCCGGAGTTCTGGAGAAGGTGCTGGTGAAGGTGGCCTTCCGCAATCCGGGCCTCAACCTCACCAACGTCCTCAAGAGGCTGCCGGTGGACGCTGATCTTGACGCACTTAAGGCCCTCGTCGCACCCATTGTGGACAGGGTGAACGAGGTCAAAAGGGTTGACGGCGGTCGCGTAGATTAGGCCGTCCGTTTTCTTCTTTTCTTGTCGCTGCCAGTCATGTCATGGGAACACTTTATTAGAGGCGCGACAAGTTATTTTTGTAATATAACTCTATCTTAGGCAAAAAATTGCTGTGTTACTTCCTTTACTCGACTCTTGGCTTTGTATGGTTCTGCCCTATGCTTTCTAGGGAAACTTGCCGGTGCAGGCACCCTTGCCGCGAGCGCCGAGTGCGGAACTTCAGCAGCCTGCTGGCGGGGTCGCTACCGACAAGCAACCTTGTCGCAACTAGTTGCAGCTCACTTAAGTTGTTGAGCGGACTCGAAACAAAGTAAGGGCGCAGCTAGCTACGAGTTGGTTCCTCCGCGCACAGGTTTTCCATACAAAGCACAGTCGTTCAAGGAAAATAACTCAAAAACTTAAAAAACTGATTGCTCAAACTTTAGCAACTTAGCTTTTCTGTCGTCTGCTTCCCGGCAAGGAGAAACTTTCTTGAACGGCCTGGTCCACACCATTATCTTCTCCTCCCCCCCCCCCCGGGTAAGCCTTGTGGGCGAGGGAACCTTCCTTCTTTTGAGAAAGAAACAGAGAAATAAAGTAATGATATGGAGCCTTGGGCTCGTTATCGCTTACCGGGGTCTGGTGCTGCAATGTCAGATAACATATGCGAAAAAGGATTATAGCATAAAAAAAACTGACAAGATGTGCGGGGCACATGAACTTTACTGGTGCACGGGGTCTGCGCCCGGCTTTGTACAAAGGATTACATGCAACAGCGGCAAGACTTGTACAAAAGGTGGTTGCCGGAAAAGCTTCCGGCAACCGCGCCCTACGGGTAAAACTTACGAAGATGTTCAATGTTCCAGGAGTTGCTCACCGGAATGCCATCTTCGGTCTCAAGGCGGACAGCGCCGGGCCTAGTGACTCGTTTCACCCGATAAGGGCCTTCCCACTTTGGCGTCAACTTGTTGGAATTCTTGGCGGACTGAACACGCCGAAGAACAAGGTCGCCTTCCTCGAAGCTCCTGGCTTTAACTTTGCGGCTATGGTAGCGACGCAAAGCTTGCTGGTAGCGAGCGACTCGCACAGCAGCCTGAAGACCATCTTCCTCAAGGAGCAGCGTGTCCTCTTGGCGCAACTGCTCTTGCTCGAGCTCATCATAAGCGAGCACTCGAGGTGACCCGTAAACGAGTTCCGTGGGGAGAACTGCCTCTGCTCCGTAGACTAGAGCGAAGGGTGTCTGTCCAGTGGCTCGATTTGGCGTCGTCCTGATCGACCAAAGAACCACCGGCAGCTCCTCGATCCAGTTTCTTCCGCACTTGTGCAGCCTGTCGAAAGTTCTGGTCTTGAGGCATCGCAGCACTTCAGCATTTTCCCTCTCCGCTTGACCGTTGCTTCTCGGATGAGCAACAAAAGCGAAGCAGACCTTGGCGCCAAGATCTTGGACGTACTGCATGAAGGTGCGGCTCGTAAATTGCGTGCCGTTGTCGGTGATGATCCTGTTAGGGATCCCGAAACGGCAAACAATCGACCTGAAGAACTTGGCTGCTGACTGTGCTGTCACCTTCCTCACTGGTTCCACTTCCGGCCACTTTGTGAACTTGTCGATGGCGACGTAAAGAACTCAAAGCCCCCGACAGCTCGGGGAAAGGGGCCGAGGATGTCGAGCCCCCAGACCGAAAATGGCCAGGATAAAGGGATCGTCTAGAGAGCTTGAGCTGGCTGGTGTATCTGTTTGGAATGGAACTGGCACGCTTCACACTTGGTTACTTGTGCAGTTGCATCCTGGAGGGCTGTTGGCCAGAAGAAACCTTGTCGGAATGCTTTGCCGGCAAGTGCTCTTGCGCCAATGTGGTGACCACATATGCCTCCATGTATCTCTGCCAACAGTTGTTGTCCATCTTCCCGGCGAATGCACTTCAATTTCACACCGTTGAGTCTTATTCTGTACAGTGTGTTGTCGACAAACTTGTACATACTTGACTGCCGGGCTACTCTTTCCGCTTCTTCTTGCTCTTCGGGAAGCTCTCCTGTCTGAAGGAAACGGACGATCTGCTGCGCCCATGCTGGAGCTTGCGGCTCGACAACAAGGGCTAAAGGCATATCTGTTGCTGTGGGAACATCCGCTTCTACGGCAAGAACCTGCGGTTCGGCCGGAGCGTGATATTCCCCGGCAAGCTTGCCGGAGCAAAACTTGTCGGGAGCGTCTGCTTCAACGGAACAAACCAAAAGGTTCGCCGGAGCAGACTGCTCCTCAGCACTCTTGGCGTCGATCTTGAGGACCTTCTTGGCGGCGGCTTCGGGAAGCTCTGCTGGAAAGTAGTCATCAGAAACCAACTTCCTCTTCTTTCTCTGTCCAGTCGACGGTGTTACGGATGGTTGAGTCAGCTTGAGCACAAAAATCCCTGGTTCCACAGGTAACTTTAGTGTTGCGCACTTTGACAGGCCGTCAGCAATATCGTTCTGAGCTCGTGGAACGTGTTCCATTTGCAGGCCGTCAAAGTGTGCTTCTAGCTTCCTTACTTCATCAACATATGCTTCCATCAACGGACTCTGATAGCTTTTGTTTACTTGGCGGACTACCAACTGCGAGTCACCCCTGACAATGAGCTTGTTGATCCCAAGGTCTGCCGCAATTCTGAGTCCGGCAAGCAAACCTTCATACTCTGCGGTATTGTTCATTGCTTGCTCCTTGGGAAAATGCATCTGAACTACGTACTTGAGGTGCTCTCCGGTGGATGCGATAAGCAGCACACCTGCGCCGGCGCCTTGCAGCGAGAAGGCACCATCAAAGTACATCAGCCACTCTTTGCTTGCCTCTTTGACGGGGATGCTTGTTTCTGGAGTTTCTTCGTCTGGTGTCGGCGTCCATTCCGCTATGAATTCTGCCAATGCTCTGCTCTGTATAGTGGAAGTACTCTCAAACTTGAGGCCAAAGCTTGACAGTTCCAGTGCCCACTCGACAATCCTGCCGGTTGCTTCTGGATTTTGCAGTATCCTCTTCAACGGAAAGCGAGTGACAACTGTTATCTCATGTGCCTGGAAGTAATGGCGCAGCTTTCTCGAGGCCATGAGAAGGCCGAAAAGCAATTTCTGTATGCCAGAATACCTTGATCTAGCCCCCTGTAGAAGGGAACTGACAAAGTAAACTGGGCGCTGCACCATTTTCCTCTGCACCTCCTTGCATGCCTGCGCAGACTCAACTTTGTCGGGGCCAGAGCTTGTCGGAGAAGCCCCCTGCTTGTCGCTGGATTCACTTGCCGCGGTTGCTGGCTCATCATCCGCCTCCCTCTCCGCTACTAACGCAGCACTAACCACTTGATTGGTTGCTGCCAGATATAGCAGCAACTTCTCTTGTGGCTTAGGTGCGACAAGTATTGGAGTGGAGGACAGGTACCTCTTCAAGTCCTGTAGCGCGGCCTCTGCTTCTGGAGTCCATTTCATCGGACCTGCCTTTTTCAATATTTTGAAAAACGGCAAGGCGCGCTCTGCGGACTTAGAGATAAATCTGCTGAGAGCAGCCACGCAACCGGCAAGCTTTCGTACATCCTTGACGCACTTTGGTGCTTCAATCTGCTCGATGGCTTTGATCTTGTCAGGATTGGCTTCAATCCCCCACTGTGACACAAAGAACCCGAGAAGCTTGCCGGAAGGGACTCCGAACACACACTTCTCGGGATTGAGCTTGAGGTTGATCCTGCGCAGATTTGCAAAAGTTTCATCTAGATCTTGAATCAGAGTAGCCTTGTTTTTGCTCTTGACCACTATATCATCCATGTAGGCTTCCACATTTCTGTGCATTTGCGGCTCAAAAGCACGGTGGACTACCCTTGCGAATGTTGATCCAGCATTCTTCAAACCGAAAGGCATCCGTACGAAGCAGTACGTGCCACATGGGGTGATAAATGTGGTTTTCTCTTCATCCTCTTCTGCCATGAAGATCTGATGGTATCCTGAGTATGCATCAAGAAATGAAAGCAAATCACATCCGACTGTGGAGTCAACAATCTGGTCAATACGCGACAAGGGAAATGGGTCTTTGGGACAAGCTTTATTAACATCAGTGAAGTCAATACAAAGTCTCCATTTCCCGTTAGCCTTGCACACAACAACAGGATTGGCCAACCACGTGGGATGGAGCACTCCTCTGACAAGGCCTGCTGCTTCCAACTTCTTGATTTCTTCTGCGATGAATTCTTGGCGCTCCACTGCCTGCTTCCTAACTCTCTGCTTGACGGGCCGCGCATGAGGACAGACGGCAAGGTGGTGCTCGATTACTTTCCTGGGAACACCGGGGATATCAGACGGTTGCCATGCAAACACGTCGACATTCGCCCGCAGGAAAGCAACAAGCGCGCTTTCCTATTTGGGGTCAAGAGTGGCGCTGATGGTGAAGGTACCACCAGTGCCATCCTCGTTGGCGGACACCTTCTTAGTCTCAGGTGGAGCTGCCATTGCCTTCTTACACTTGCCGGTGGAGCTCGATGGTGCGTCCTCGACGGTAGCGCAGCACTCCGAAGAGGTGCGCTTGCTGGAGTAGGCATCAGAGCTCTTGCCGGACTTGGTCTTCTTCTTCCCTCCGGGAGCTTCAGCGGCAAGTGTCTTGCACTCTGTTGCGGCTGCCGCTTCCCGGTAGATCTTGTCGGCACAGATAAGAGCATCCTTCTTGTCGCCAGGGATAGAGATGACACTTATTGGGCCTGGCATTTTCAGTATGTTGTACGCATAGTGAGATGCTGCCATGAACATGGCGAGTGCCGGACGGCCAAGGATTCCATTGTAAGGTAATGGAAAGTCGGCAACGTCAAACGTGACCCTCTCAGTCCTGAAGTTCAGCTCGCTGCCAAATGTGACCGGCAGCGTGATCTTTCCCTTCGGCTTGCTTCTTCACGGGCTGATTCCTTGGAATGTGCCGGTCTCCTCGAGCTCGCTGTCAGGGATCTGAAGTTTCTGGAGGACCGCGGAGGATATCAGGTTCAAGCCAGCCCCGCCGTCAACTAGCATCTTCGTGACCTTGAGATTGCGGATAGTTGGAGAAACCAACATCGGCAAACACCCGACCGCAGTTACGCGATCAGGGTGGTCCTCAATGTCGAAGATGATAGGTGCGCTAGACCATTTCAGGGGCTTGCGTGACTCTATGGATGGCTCTGCTGCATTCACTTCCCGCATCCACTGCTTGAGTTGGTGGTGCGAAGTATGCAGAGAGGCGCCACCGTCAACGCACAGGACCTCTGTGGCTTTCTGAAATTCCTGCTCGTCGGCCTCGTCATCATCCATGTCTTCGTCGTCATCTTCATCCTTGTCGCGGCCGCGGGGAGGTCTGTCTCCTTGGCGCTGCTTGGCCTTGCCGCGGCGTCCTCCTCGGCCGGGACGTTTCTTGCCGGATCCACCAGTTCCTTCCTGGGCCTTCTCCTTGTCGCACCGCTCGTACTCAGCTTTCTGTTGCTCAACAAGCTGTTCGACTTTCTTGCAGTTCTAGAGATCGTGACCCTTGGTGCGGTGAATCTTACAATACTGCTTGCCGGAGCTGTCCTGCTTGTCGGCGGCCGCCACAGGCTGGGCCTCCTTGTCGGAGCCACCAGCTTTAGCTTCCTTGACGCCACCTCCGTTGCCGGTCTGCTCGACAGCTAGCACTTCCTTGCCCTTTTTCCTTCTGTTGTTCCGCCGCCGGCCTTTCCTTGTCGGGGCGGCATCCTCACTGTCGGATCCTCCTGCACTGGTACTCTCTCCGGGGAGCCTCCTCCCCTCTTCAGCGCGTGCACACTTGTCGGCCAGGGCGTAAAGCTCGCTGACGTCTCTGATCTTACACATCGCCATCTCCTCCCTCATCCTTCGGTTTCGCACGTTCTGATGGAACGCGCTGATGATCGTGGCGGGGTGGACGTCTGGGATGTTGTGCTGTACACGGCTGAATCTCTGAATGTACTTGTGCAGTGGCTCTCCTTCCTTCTGGGCGAGTAGATGAAGATCGCTCTCTTGGCCATGTGGCTTGTGGCCGCCTGTAAAGCCGCCGACAAACTGATGGCATAAATCTGCCCAAGAGGAGATGGAATTGTCCGGCAAGTGCATGAGCCAGGACCTGACGTTGGGCTTGAGTACCAGCGGGAAGTAGTTGGCAAGGATCTTGTCATCCCGTCCCCCGGCAGCCTGCACCGCGATGGTGTAGATGCTGAGAAACTCCGACGGATGCGTCTTGCCATCGTACTTCTCTGGTACGTCTGGTTTGAAATTCTTTGTGCTGGGCCACTGGACTTGCCGCAGCTCACGGGTGAACGCAGGACAACCTACCGCGTACGGCAGATCGCCTGGTTCCCCTGGCGCATGCATGTCAACAGAGGGCCCAGCGCGCTTGTCGGATTGACGTCGTGCTTCTCTTTGGCGCTCGATGCGGGTTCGAGCGTCTTCTTGTTGTCGTTCATGAAGAACTTGGCGCTGGTCGCGACGAGCTCGTGGGTCCGACGACGTGGTGGAGCCGCTGTCGGGGTGGACCCGGCGAGTCGGCGATTTTGGCCTTCGTAGTGGAGAGTGCATGGAAGTCGCACCTCCCCCGGTCTTGTTGCCATCGGCTCGCGTCCGGCTGTCCTGCCGCGGCAGCAAGGTGCTTGGTTGCCGCGCAGTGTCGCCGTTGGCGAAGCCGATGAGGCTCTGGATAGTGGCCCTCCATTCGTCGGTCTTGTCCGCCGTTGGAGGATAGTCTAGGAGCAGTTGAGCTCGCGCCAAGGCTTCTGCTGGAGTGGTGGGCGGCGGAGGTGAACGGTGCGAGGAGTGGGGCGTGCTCGGACTCCTAACCACGTTAGAAGGAGCAGTGCCCCGTCCAGGCGACCGTACTTCGCTCGAGCCAACATGTTGACATGCATGTTGGTCTTGAGCGCCACGAGAACCACCAGCTTGATCTTGGCCCAGCGGACGTATGGCGCTGCGAACGCCATGACGTTGTTGGTCCCGCGCCTCCTGAGAGGGGCGCGGTGCGCGCATGGACGCCGAGGTCTGTGCCGCCTTGTCCTTGGACTTGGCCGCACTGAGGGCTCCCTCGTTGACGCCCATTCTTCCGCCGGCGTCCACTCCACCACCCGTTTGCTCCGGAGGCGGTGAAAGCGACGCAGACGGAACAGCTGCCTCCGAATCCTTCTTCTTCGGTGGCATGTCGATGAAGACGATGAAGATTTAGCTCGCGTGCACGCCGGATCGGGTTCGCACAATCTCGACGCCCCCTACCTGGCGCGCCAAAGATGTCGGGGAAACTGATCCACCAACACCTATGGGGACCGGGCCCCTTTCGGTTCGGAGGGGGGCGGAGGCCGCGCAAAGAGCGGATCGAGGCAGTACACATGAGCAGTTTTACCCAGCTTCGGGCCGCACGGATGCGTAAAACCCTATTGCTGCTTGTTTGTGTGTATTGAATTCTTGCTCAGGAGCGATGGACGCTGCCAGACCAAGCGTGAGAGTGTTCCTGATGTTTCGAATGAGCCGAACCCCCTCTACGTTGCGCTTGGGCCTCCTTTTATACTTTCAAGGGGTCACCGACAGGTGGCAACGTAGACTAGAAGGGTAAAAATGGAAAAGGATGCGGTAGGTGCAACTACCGCTACTGTGGACACAGTGCACCCTACCTAACTCTGACGGCAGGGGACAAGGTCATTGAATGCCCGTCTGAGTTGCCTAAACAGTGCAAAAAGTGACCGTTAGGAGCGCCACCGCTTGCCACGATGGCCTTCTCTTCATCTTCGCTTGCCACCGCGTACCCCAGGCTGCATAGGCTCCCGCCACGCGCCCCTGAGGAAGACTCATGGCGACGCGCGGGTGGGTGCGCTGGAGCGTGGGTACAGAGTGGCAGTGGGCCCCCAGCGAGTACCTTGTCGGGGTCGTCGTCTTGTCGAGTCCAGAAGCTTGTCGCTCACCGGACCTTGCCGGGACGTGCGGTGCATCGCGGCAAGTTTCTTGAAGTGTCGTGGTTGGCCTTCCCGGCAAGCTCCTCTTGCCGGGGCCTTGTCTCTTCCCGGAAAGATCCTCTTGTCGGGGCCTTGTCTCTTCATCTTGAATGCTTTGTTCTTGAATGGCTCCAAAGGAACCCACGGAGGACTCTGGCGGTCGTCCGGCAAGCCTTGCCGCGCGGCGCTGCAACTGCCCGTGCACAAGTTCGGGATACTAGGGTACCCCTACTCTAGTACACCGACAGCTTGCCTTTCCCCCTCATGCTAGCCAAATTCATTGCACCAAGTATAGATACTACTTGTGCTTCCGAATACCCTTACCTATGGATTGAGTAAGATCCTCCAAGTAAGTTGTCATCGATGCAAGCAATAAAAAAATTGCTCTCTAAATATGTATGACTTATTAGTGTGGGAGAAAATAAGCTTTATATGATCGTGTGATATGGAAGAAATAAAAGCGACATCCTGCATAATAAAGGTCCATATCACAAGTGGCAATATAAAGTGACGTTCTTTCGCATTAAGATTTTGTGCATCCAACCATAAAAGCGCATGACAACCTCTGCTTCCCTCTGCGAAGGGCCTATCTTTTACTTTTATCTCCTACCCTGCATAAGAGTCATGGTGATCTTCACCCTTCCTTTTCACATTTTATCCTTTGGCAAGCACAGTAGGTTGGAAAGATCCTGGTATATATGGCTAATCGGATGTGAGTTTTCATGAACTATTATTGTTGACATTACCCTTGAGGTAAAACGTTGGGAGGCAAAACTATAACCTATCTTTCTCTGTGTCCGATTAAAACTCCATACCCATAAGTATTGCGTGAGTGTCAGCAATTGTGAAAGACTATATGATAGTTGAGTATGTGGACTTGCTGAAAAGCTCTTATATATTGACTCTTTCCTATGTTATGATAAATTGCAATTACTCCAATGACTGAGATTATAGTTTGTTAGTTTTCAATGAAGTTTACGATTCATACTTGAAATTGTGATTGAATTATTACTCTAGCATAAGAAATCATATGACAAGAACTATATAAGTTGTTGTTCTAAGAATGATCATGATGCCCTCATGTCCGTATTTTATTTTTATCGACACCTCTATCTCTAAACATGTGGACATATTTTTTGATTTCGGCTTTCGCTTGAGGACAAGCGAGGTCTAAGCTTGGGGGACTTGATACGTCCATTTTGCATCATGCTTTTATATCGATATTTATTGCATTATGGGCTGTTATTACACATTATGTCACAATACTTATGCCTATTCTCTCTTATTTTACAAGGTTTACATAAAGAGGGAGAATGCCGGCAGCTGGGATTCTGGGCTGGAAAAGGAGCAAATATTAGAGACCTATTCTGCACAGCTCCAAAAGTCCTGAAACTTCACGGAAGATGTTTTCAGAATATATAAAAAAGTACTCAGCGAAAGAAGTTCACCAGGGGGCCACACCCTGCCCACGAGGGTGTGGGGGCGCGCCCTACCCCCCTGGGCGCGCCCCCTACCCTCGCGGGCCCCCTGGTGGCCCTCCGGTGGCCATCTTCTGCTATATGAAGTCTCTCCATGGGAAAAAAATCATAAGCCATCTTCTCGGACGAAACTCCGCCGCCACGAGGCGGAACCAATCTAGGGGTCTGGCGGAGCTGTTCTGCCGGGGAAACTTCCCTCCGGGAGGGGGAAATCATCGCCATCATCATCACCAACGCTCCTCTCATTGGTAGAGGGCAGTCTCCATCAACATATTCACCAACACCATCTCCTCTCAAAACCCTAGTTCATCTCTTGTATCCAATTCTTGTCTCCAAGTCTGGGATTGGTACTAGTAGGTTGCTAGTAGTGTTAATTACTCCTTGTAGTTGATGCTAGTTGGTTTATTTGGTGGAAGATCATATGTTCAGATCCTATATGCATATTAATACCCCTCTGATTATGAACATGAATATGCTTTGTGAGTAGTTACGTTTGTTCTTGAGGACATGGGAGAAGTCTTGCTATTAGTAGTCATGTGAATTTGGTATTCGTTCGATATTTTGACGAGATGTATGTTGTCTCTCCTCTAGTGGTGTTATGTGAACGTCGACTACATAACACTTCACCATTGTTTGGTCCTAGAGGAAGGCATTGGGAAGTAATAAGTAGATGATGGGTTGCTAGAGTGATAGAAGCTTAAACCCTAGTTTATGCGTTGCTTCGTAAGGGGCTGATTTGGATCCATATGTTTCATGCTATGGTTAGGTTTACCTTAATACTTTTGTTGTAGTTGCGGATGCTTGCAATAGAGGTTAATCATAAGTGGGATGCTTGTCCAAGTAAGGATAGTACCCAAGCACCGGTCCACCCACATACCAAATTATCAAAGTACCGAACGCGAATCATATGAACGTGCTGAAAACTAGCTTGACGATATTCCCATGTGTCCTCGGTAGCGCTTTTTCTCTATATAAGAGTTTGTGAAGGCTTGTCCTTTTTTACAAAAAGGATTGGGCCATCTTCCTGCACTTTATTTACTTTTGTTACTTGTTGCTCGTTACAAATTATCCTATCACAAAACTATCTATTACCACTTATTTCTGTACTTGCAGAGAATACCTTGTGGGAAACCGCTTATCATTTCCTTTTGCTTCTCATTGGGTTCGACACTCTTACTTATCGAAAGGACTACGATAGATCCCCTATACTTGTGGGTCATCACTGCAAGGTCAAGATCCTTTTGCACCAAGACTTGCTTCATTTTCTCTGAAGAATGTGCATTCGGGTCAAGGAAAGGAATGAAGAGATAATTCGAGAGATGGTCAAGTTAAACAGTCGACATGTCGTTACCTTCCGTACTAGCTACTTCATCTCGAGCCTTTGTTAAGTTTTGATTGGCCATCTCCAAATCAAGGTTGAGTTGCCTCTGCTTTTCCTCGAATTCGGCGAACTTGGAGATAAGCTCACAGGATTTGTATAGTCGGCAAAAGATACATCAATGGACAAGATCGAAGATCATTCGCTTCCGAGTGAATAGAACTCTAAGACTACCGCAGAATCAAACATTCTACAGTAGTCTCGGGGACTACACCCAGTGGGTGCACTTATCGTGCCCCCACTAGTTTCCACTCGACATGGCCTGCCCAGACTGAGTGGAGAGAAAAAGAAATAAAAGAAAGTCATACTCAGACCCCAACCGATTGCCAACAGTCGACTACGGTCTCGGGGACTACACCCAGTGGGTGCACTTAGCGTGCCCCCACTGGTTCGGATTCCACTCGACATAATCCTCCAGGACTGAGTGGAAGAGTGAAACAATAAAGACATTTCTTCTCAAGACCTCCGCCGAATCACACATTCGATGGTGATCTTGGGGACTACACCTAGTGGGTGCACTACGCGTGCCCCCCTAAACCAGAACTACAACCGACACAACCTAGTCGACTCAACTGGGAAAGTTACTCGACATAAATTCAAACACCCAGTGGGTGTGCAGATGCGAAGTGCAGAATAACAGGATGATGCACGAAGAAAAGTTTTCAGGTAGCATATCCTAACAGAACAAGCAACAAGATAAGAGTTCAGTCGGAAGCCAACTTACCTAGACATTGGATCGAAGGGCCGCACTGGCGTCATAAGCAGCCTGACTGTTTTCACGCACCACCTTCACTCACTCCATCATTATGCCAGCTTGGCGAATGGCTTCTGCGGCAGCGTCGGCCTGGCTTTTTGGAACGTGATGACTAGTGAAGAATGGGGTTGGCGGTGCAGTCGCGGTAGCTTGAAGTTCTGAGGCATGAGGCTGTATAGTTTAAGCAAACACTGGTGCAGTCGACGATGTGTGGCGTTCACTTGATACTAGAGTTGCGAAAGTAACAGAAGCCCGAGTCACATCTTTAGGCTGTTGAGTCACTAGTTCTGCCACCTGCCCCGATTGGGACGTCTTGCCAGTTGATGCCTTCTTACTCCTCCTGGGCCTCAGTGGCACGTCCTCGTCGTCATCCGGAAGATCAATGACATGGGGAGGAGCTGCAAAAGGAGTTAGTTGTCGGAATTCAGTCGGTCAACAAAATGGCTGAGAAAGTAAAGACAAGTTTTGCAAAAATCATACCCGGGTTAGAAGTGACCGTGTCTTCTACGTCTTCATCATCATCCCTGTAAGAGGAAGTCCCAGAAGTGGCATCTCTGCAAGTTTCAAGATTCATTCGGACAAATGAGAAAGAGAGTCGACAGCATAAATCCTCGATCGAAAAGTGGAGACAAGACACTAACGCAGAAGCGGCGGGGACATCAATCTTGATCTTGGGCAGGGCCTTCCGAGGCTTTGGTTATGTAATCTTTTGCTGCTTCGGGGCCTTCTCAGTCAGCACAGGGGAAGAGGTCCGAGTGCTCTTGGAAGTTTGTCCGGTCGACCTAGCTACTTCTCCACGGACACTCGCCGGGTCGTGCTTATGTTTGGAACGCTTTTCAGTGCAAGGCGGTGACTCGACTTCCTCACCGCTGCTCGAGTCCTCGCTTTCCTCCTCCTCTTCCCCTCCATCAGATTGCCAATCCATGCTTTCACCTCCGCTCGCCCCCCCTTCCGGGTCCTGCTCCTACTCTTCATTGGGCATTGAGTACATCTCAATGAGAGCCTGAAAGACAACAAGTGGAACAAATGTCAGTCGATTGGCAAAAAGCAATTACATGATATATCAAAAAACACTCGGAAGATAGAATTGGACCTTGTCTGGTTCATATGAGTTGTCGAGTGGAGGGATTCTCCTGGACCCCCTGGGGTTATCTTTGTTGCCAGTGATGCCCCTCAACCACTGCTCCACCGTATCCTCATCGACTTCTTCTGCGTGGATCCGAGTGGTATCTTCAAGGTCCGAATACATCCACATCGGATGGTCACGAGGTTGAAGTGGCTAAATGTGTCGTCTGAGGAAGACCTCCAGCAGATCCATGCCAGTCACGACATCACGAATGAGCTGGACCACTCGCTCGACCAGCACCGTCACCTCCTCTTTCTGCTCCGGAGTCACTTTCAAGGCAGAGGGCTTCTCGACTCGAGCCATGGAAAAGGGGGGAAGTCCAGTCGACTGGCCTGGAGTCGGCTGGTCTTTGCAGTAGAACCAGGTCGACTGCCACCCTCTTACTGATTCGGGAAGAATCATGGTTGGGAAAGTACTTTTACCTCTCATTTGGATCCCAAGACCCCCACACATCTGGATCACATGTGTCCTCTCATCACTCAGATTGGACTTTTTGACTGACTGAGAACGATGGGTGAAAATGTGTTTGAAGAGGCCCCAGTGTGGTCGACAACCTAGGAAATTCTCACACATGGACACGAATGCAGCGAGGTACACGATATATTGGGGGAAAATGATGAAGTTGTGCCCCAAAGAAGTTCAAGAAACCTCGGAAGAAAGGGTGGGGAGGCAAAGAAAAACCACGGTCGACGTGGGTGGTGAGGAGCACACACTCACCCTCCTGCGGCCGCGGCTCGGTCTCGTCCTTGAGGAACCGTGCTGACTTGTGGGGAATCAGCCCCCCTCGACCAGATCATTGATGCCGTATTGCCGGATCATCGACCGAATCCAATCTCCCTGGATCCAGCCGCGCGGCAAGCCGTATCTCGATGAGGATCCGCCCCGGCTGGTCTTCCTCCCCTTCGCCTTCGCCGTCGCCTTCTCCGCGCGCTCCAAGGCCGTCGTATTCTCCTTCCCCATTTCAGCTAATGGAGCTCGAACGGGCCGGCAGCGGCGAGAGCAGAGGTGGATGCGGTGGAGAAACAGAGGAGAAAGGGAGAGAATGGGGCGCACAGTGCGGAAATCCCCAGCCACGTCGCCTTATATGAGGTCTTCTCCCGAGTGGCTGACTTGTGGGTCCAAGTAATCCCGTCAAATCCCGCAACAGTCGCACGCGCAGTACATGGCGAAAAAGGTGGCATGGGAATCGAGGCGCCCCTGCCTAATCTTCTCCAATTACTGCGGTCTCCTCCACCCCGCGCGCTTCCCGAAATTCGAATCCCGCAGGATCCGCAAGCAGCAGAGCAACCTGTTAGACGAAAGATTTTTTCCATATCAACACTCGAAGCTTTTCAATAAAAGTTCACTCGACAAACTAAGAATGGATCAAGGCGACTGAAAAAGAAGTTCAAGTCATCGTGATTGGTCATTTGATCTCAGCAAGACGCTTCCGGAGCGCAAGAATTGAGTCGGAGGTATTTTCAACTCCTTCTCCACTCAAACCCTGAACCATCGGGGGCTAATGATGAAGCTATGTACCTAGGGTAGGGTCATAGGCCTGACCTAGACACCCTCCACTAGGACATCACCCTAAATCTGAAAGTATTCAAGGGATACCATTATCCACTCGGCCATAAACGTTCCACTCGGAATACTCGGTGTCACTCGACCATTACAATGATCACTCGACGATCAGAAGACCTAAAACCACTCTGTACAGCAACGTTCGAACATTTACTTTGTAGACTTAATGGTCATTTATGTCACTTTATTGCTAGCGTTACCAGAAACGCCTCGTCTTTATGTACCTTAAACCATGTGTAACTGAGGGCGGGAGGGGTCTGGCGAACTCTATATAAGCCACCCCCTCCTCGGGGACAAGTTTTCGCACCCCTATAATACCACACTCACATAATCCAGTCGACCGCCTTCGGGCACCGAGACGTAGGGCTTTTACTTCCACCGTGAAGGGCCTGAACTCGTAAATCTTGTGTGTACAACTTCACCATAGTTGGGATCTTGCCTCCTCATACCTACCCCCATTCTACTGTCAGTCTTAGAACCACAACACTACCATTGTATCATCAAGAGCCAAGAGGACCTATGACACGAGCTAGAGCTAGAGCTCTTGAGACCGAGGTGATTTCTTTCCTTAGTGATACTACATATGACCCTGTCGAGACATGGCTACTACCTAAATCCGAGATGTTGTGCATGATCAAGTACCAAGAGGACCCTCCCGAAGATGCACGTGAATATGAACAAGTCCCCGAGTCCACGGATGAAGAGATCCAATGGAAGGATCCAAGAACAGCCCCCAGGACCCGGACATCCGGCCAGGACCCCGGACATCCGGCCCCTGGAGGTGTCACCTGCAGCAATGGACCAGCGTCCAAGTCAATAGGGTCTGGACACCCGGCGACCGGCCCGGACATCCGGCCCCGACCCGGAAATCTGGACACCCCCGATCCAGAAGGCAGCAAGACCGCCCCTGACAGCCCGGACATCCGGCCCCTAGCCCGGACGTCTGGCCTCCCCTGTCTGCACACAGTGTAAGGGCCCGAGGCCCATGTACCCCTTCGCCCACCTAGACTATATATACTCTTCTCCTACCTACGTTTTAGGGTTAGCAAAGTAGTAGCTCATTTAGAGATAGAGCTTTGCTCATCCATTAAGGATCTACTCCACGAGAGAGACCGCGGCCCCTCTTCGGAGAAGATCCCCTTGGATTCAAGACCCCCTTTTGGGTGGCCCCTTCAAGACCTCCTTTGGAGAAGAACCGGTAACCATGTATCGTCCCTTGTTGATCACGGATCATGTATCTTCCTTTCTGTTCATGGATCTAGCATATGTGTGATCGTTCTTGTTAGTTTGAGTGATTTCTCCCGTGTTTCCCCTCGTGTTCTTTGTGTTCTTTGAGGGATCCGCTCCTTTCGTGAAAGATCGGCCATCTAGGGTTCCACCCTACATCACTTGCAAAGATATCAAATCATGCATATAAGAATTCAGAGAAGAATCAAATATTGTTCATAGATAAACTTGATCATAAACCCACAATTCATTGGACCTCGACAAACACGCCGCAAAAAATATAACATCGAATAGATCTCCAAGAACATCGACGAGAACTTTCTATTGAGATCCAAAGAGAGAGAACAAGCCATCTAGCTAATAACTATGGACCCGAAGGTCTGTGATAAACTACTCACACATCATCGGAGAGGCTATGGTGTTGATGTAGGAGCCCTCCGTGATCGAATCCCCCTTCGGCAGATCGCCAGAAAAGGTCCCCAAATGGGATCTCACGGGTACAGAAGGTTGCGGCGGTGGAGAAGTGGTTTCGTGGCTCCCCTGGATGTTTTTAGGGTATAAGAGTATATATAGGTGAAAGAAGTAGGTCGGTGGAGCTACGAGGGGCCCACGAGGGTGGGTGCACGCCTACCCCCTGGGCGCGCCGCCCTACCTCGTGGCTGCCTTGTTGCTTCCTTGACCTCTAGTCCAAGTCTCCTGGATTGTGTTTGTTCCAAAAAGGATCCTCGCGAAGGTTTCGTTCCGTTTGGATTCCTTTGATATTCCTTTTCTGTGAAACACTGAAATAGGCAAAAAACAACAATTTGCACTGGGCCTTCGGTTAATAAGTTAGTCCCAAAAATAATATAAAATTGCATATTAAAGCCCATTAAACATCCAAAATAGATAATATAATAGCATGGAACAATAAAAAATTATAGATACGTTGGAGATGTATCAAGCATCTCCAAGCTTAATTCCCGCTCGTCCTCGAATAGGTAAATGATAAAAACAGAATTTTTGATGTGGAATGCTACCTAACATAATTTTCAATGCAATTCTCTTTATTGCAGAATAAATGTTTAGACGCAAAACATTCTAGACAGAAGTTTAATATTGACATAAAAATAATAATACTTCAACCATGCTAACCAAGCAATTATGTATTTTCAAAATAACATAGCCAAAGAAAGCTTAACCCTACAAAATCATATAGTTTGGCCATGCTTCATTTTCATCACACAAAATGCTCCCATCATGCACAACCCCGATGACAAGCCAAGCAATTGTTTCATACTTAGCCTTTTCAAACTCTTTCAACTTTCACGCAATATATGAGCGCGAGCCATGGACATAGCACCATGGGTGGAATAGAATATGATGACGGAGGTTGTGTGAGAAGACAAAAAGGGAGAAAGTATCACATTGACGCGGCTAATCAACGGGCTATGGAGATGCTCACCAATTGATGTCAATGCAAGGAGTAGGGATTGCCATGCAACGGATGCAATAGAGCTATAAATATATGAAAGCTCAACAAAAGAAACTAAGTGGTGTGCATCCAACTTGCTTGCTCATGAAGACCTAGGGCATTTTGAGGAAGCCCATCATTGGAATATACAAGCCAAGTTCTATAATGAAAAATTCCCACTAGTATATGAACGTGACAAAATAGGAGACTCTCTATCATGAAGATCATGGTGCTACTTTGAAGCACAAGTGTGGAAAAAGGATAGTAACATTGCCCCTTCTCTCCTTTTCTCTCATTTTTTTATTGGGCCTTTTTTCTATTTTTTATGGCCTCTTTTTTCGTCCGGAATCTCATCCCGACTTGTGGGGGAATCATAGTCTCCATCATCCTTTCCTCACATGGGACAATTCTCTCATAATGAAAATCATCACACTTTTATTTACTTACAACTCAAGAATTACAACTCGATACTTCGAACAAAATATGACTCTATGTGAATGCCTTTGGCGGTGTACCGGGATATGCAATGAATCAAGAGTGACATGTATGAAAGAATTATGAAGGTGGCTTTGCCACAAATACGATGTCAACAACATGATCATGCAAAGCAATATGACAATGATGGAGCGTGTCATAATAAATGGAACGGTGGAAAGTTGCATGGCAATATATCTCGGAATGGCTATGGAAATGCCATAATAGGTAGGTATGGTGGCTGTTTTGAGGAAGATATAAGGAGGCTTATGTGTGATAGAGCTTATCATATCACGGGGTTTGGATGCACCAGCGAAATTTGCACCAACTCTTGAGGTGAGAAAGGGTAATGCACGGTACCAAAGAGGCTAGCAATGATGGAAGGGTGAGAGCGCGAATAATCCATGGACTCAACATTAGTCATAAAGAACTCACATACTTATTGCAAAAATCTACAATCCATCAAAACCAAGCACTACGCGCATGATCCTAGGCGGATAGATTGGTAGGAAAATACCATCGCTCGTCCCCAACCGCCACTCATAAGGAAAGCAATCAAAGAACACCTCATGCTTCAAATATGTCACACAATGTTTACCATACGTGCATGCTACGGGACTTGCCAACTTCAACACAAGTATTTCTCAATTCCACAGTTACTCAACTAGCACGACTCTAATATTACCATCTTTATATCTCAAAACAACTATCAAGTATCAAACTTCTCATAATATCTAATGCACTCTATATGAAAGTTTTTATTATAGCCATCCTGGATGCCTATCATATTAGGACTAATTTTATAGCCAAAGTAAATTACCATGCTGTTCTAAAAGACTCCCATAATAATTTAACCGAAGCATGAGAGATCAATAATTTCTATAAAATAAAAACCACCACCATGTTCTAAAAAGATATAAGTGAAGCACTAGAGCAAAATTTATCTAGCTTAAAAGTTATAAGTGAAGCACATAGAGTATTCTAATAAATTCTGATTCACGTGTGTCTCTCCCAAAAGATGATTGTGTTAAACTAAAAATCAAAGACTCAAATCATACAATACGCTCCAAGCAAAACACATATCATGTGGTGAATAAAAATGTAGCCTCAAGTAAAGTTATCGATAGATGAAGACGAAAGAGGGGATGCCTTCCAGGGCATCCCCTAGCTTAGGCTTTTGGTTGTCCTTGGATTTTACCTTGGGGTGCCTTGGGCATCCCCAAGCTTAGGCTCTTGCCACTCCTTGTTCCAAAATCCATGAAATTTTTACCCAAAAACTTGAAAACTTCACAACACAAAACTCAACAGAAAATCTCATGAGCTCCGTTAGTATAAGAAAACAAACCACCACTTTAATGTACTGTAATGAACTTATTATTTATTTATATTGCTGTTAAACCTACTGTATTCCAACTTATCTATGGTTCATACCCCCCGATACTAGCCATAGATTCATCAAAATAAGCAAACAACACACGAAAAACAGAATCTATGAAAAACAGAACAGTCTGTAGTAATATGTAAGTTTAGAATACTTATGTAACTCCAAAAATCCTGAGAAATTAGGATGTCCTAAATAATTTGTATATTGATCTACTGAAGTTGGAATTGGTATTTTATCGCTCTCTGGTAAAAAATTAAAATTATTCTTGTTAGCGCATACTTTCTGTTTTTTTCAGCAAGATCAAATAACAATCACCCAAGAAGATCCTAAAGGCTTTACTTGGGACAAACACTAATTAAAACATAAAAAACACAATCATAACATAGGATATCTTATTTATTTATTACTAAACAGGAACAAAAATCAAGGAACAAAAATAAAATTGGCTTGCCTCCCAACAAGCGCTATCGTTTAACGCCCCTAGCTAGGCATAAAAACAAGAATAGATCTAGGTATTGCCCTCTTTGGTATGCAATCCATATGCGGCTCTCAAAATAGATTCATAAGGTAATTTAATTTTCTTTCTAGGAAAGTGTTCCATGACTTTCCTTAACGGAATTTGGAATCTAATATTTCCTTCTTTCATGTCAATAATTGCACCAATCGTTCTAAGGAAAGGTCTACCAAGAATAATAGGACATGTAGGATTGCAATCTATATCAAGAACAATGAAATCTACGGGCACATAATTCCTATTTGAAACAATAAGAACATCACTAATCCTTCCCATAGGTTTCTTAATGGTGGAATGCGCAAGATTCAAATTTAAAGAAAAATCACCAAATTCACGGAAACCTAGCACATCACACAAAGTTTTTGGAATCGTGGAAACACTAGCACCCAAATCACATAAAGCATAGCATTCATGATCTTTAATCCTAATTTTAATAGTAGGTTCCCACTCATCATAAATTTTTCTAGGAATAGAAACTTCTAATTCAATCTTTTCTTCATAAGATTGCATTAAAGCATCAACGATATGTTTAGTAAAGGCCTTATTTTGATCATAAGCATGAGGAGAATTTAACACGGATTGCAACAAGGAAATACAATCTATCAAAGAGCAATTATCATAATTAAATACCTTGAAATCCAAAATAGTGGGTTCCTTGCTATGTAAAGTTTTAACCTCTTCAATCCCACTTTTACCAATTTTTGCATCAAGATCTAAAACCCCCGAATCATTGGGACGCCTTTTAACTAAAGTTGACTCATCTCCAGTCCCATCTTTATCAAGATTCATATTCGCAAACAAAGACTTAATAGGAGACACACCAATCACTTTTAGATCTTCATCATTATTATCATGAGAACTAGAAGAACACGCTTTCACAAAGCAATCTTTTTTAGCACGCATCCTAGCGGTTCTTTGTTTGCACTCATCAATGGAAATTCTCATGTCTTTGAGAGAATCATTGATGTCATGCTTAGGAGTAATAGATCTAAGTTTCAAAGAATCAGCATCAAGAGAAATTCTATCCAAGTTCCTAGCCAACTCATCAATCTTAAGCAATTTTTCTTCAAGCAAAGCATTGAAATTCTTTTCCGAATTCATAAATTCTTTAACACTAGTCTCAAAATCAGAGGCTAACTTATTAAATTTTCCATAAGAGTTGTTGTTGGAATTACCATAATTATTAGAGGAAATACTACAGAACGACCTAGAATTAAAGTTTCCTCTATACGCGTTATTACCAAAGTTGTTCCTACCAACAAAATTCACATCAAAGGATTCATTATTATTCTCAATCAAAGTGGAAAAAGGCATATCATTAGGATCAGAAGAAACACTCTTATTAGCAAACAATTTCATAAGTACATCCATCTTTCCACTCAAAACATTAGTCTCTTCTATCGCATGAACCATTTTACTAGTGGATCTTTCGGTATGCCATTGAGAATAATTAACCATAATATTATCTAGGAGTTTAGTAGATTCTCCTAAAGTGATTTCCATAAAAGTGCCTCCCGCGGCCAAATCTAAAAGATTTCTAGAAGCAAAATTCAATCCAGCATAAAAATTCTGTATAATCATCCATAAATTCAAACCATGTGTAGGGAAATTACGTATCATTAATTTCATCCTCTCCCAAGATTGTGCAACATGCTCATGATCAAGTTGCTTAAAATTCACAATATCATTTCTAAGAGAGATGATCTTAGCGGGAGGAAAATACTTAGAGATAAAAGCATCTTTGCACTTATTCCATCAATCAATACTATTTTTAGGCAAAGAAGAGAACCAAGTTTTAGCACGATCTCTAAGCGAAAACGGAAATAGCTTCAATTTAACAATATCATTATCCACATCTTTGTTCTTTTGCATATCACATAAATCAACAGAGTTGTTTAGATGGGTAGTGGCATCTTCACTAGGAAGGCCAGAAAATTGATCTTTCATGACAAGATTCAGCAAAGCAGTATTAATTTCATAAGATTCAGCATCGGTAAGAGGAGCAATCAGAGTGCTACTAAACTCATTGTTGTTGGTATTGGAGAAGTCACATAATTTTGTATTATCTTGAGCCATCATGACAAACAATCAATCTAACACACAGTCACACAAGAGGCAAGCGAAACAAGGCGAACGAAAAAAAGGTGAATGGAAAGGAGGCGAATAAAATGACAAGGGTGAAGTGGGGAGAGGAAAACGAGAGGCAAATGGCAAATAATGTAATGTGAGGGATAAGAGTTTGCGATGGGTACTTGGTATGTCTTGACTTGAGCGTAGATCTCCCCCACAACGGCGCCAGAAATCCTTCTTGCTACCTCTTGAGCATGCGTGGGTTTTCACTTGAAGAGGAAAGGGTGATGCAGCAAAGTAGCATAAGTATTTCCCTCAGTTTTTGAGAACCATGGTATCAATCCAGTAGGAGACTACATGCAAATCGCCTAGTACCTGCACAAACAAACAAGAACCTCGCAACCAACACGATAAAGGGGTTGTCAATCCCTTCACGGTCACTTACGAAAGTGAGATCTGATAAAGATAATAAGATAAATATTTTTGGTATTTTTGTTATATAGATTGAAAAGTAAAGATTTCAAAATAAAATAAATAGTAAACTAGAATTGTAGATCAGAAACTTATATGATGTAAAGTTGACCCGGGGCCATAGATTTCACTAGTGGCTTCTCTCAAGATAGAACATATTACGGTTGGTGTACAAATTACTGCCGAGCAATTGATAGAAAAGCGCATAGTTATGAGAATGTCTAGGAATGATCATAAACATAGGCATAACGTCTGTGTCAAGTAGACCGAAATGATTCTGCATCTACTACTATTACTCCACACATCGACTGCTATCCAGCATGCATCTAGAGTATTAACTTCATAAGAATAGAGTAACACATTAGGCAAGATGACATGATGTAGATGGATAAACTCAAGCAATATAATATAAACCCCATCTTTTTATCCTCGATGGCAACAATACAATACATGTCGGTTCCCTTTCTGTCACTGGGATCGAGCACCGCAAGATTGAACCCAAAGCTAAGCACTTCTCCCATTGCAAGAAATATCAATCTAGTAGGCCAAACCAAACTGATAATTCTAAGAGACTTGCAAAGATATCAAATCATGCATATAAGAATTCAGAGAAGAATCAAATATTGTTCATAGATAAACTTGATCATAAACCCACAATTCATCGGATCTCGACAAACACACCGCAAAAAGTATTACATCGAATAGATATCCAAGAACATCGAGGGGAACTTTGTATTGAGATCCAAAGAGATAGAAGAATCCATCTAGCTAATAACTATGGACCCGAAGGTCTGTGGTAAACTACTCACACATCATCAGAGAGGCTATGGTGTTGATGTAGAAGCCCTCTATGATCGAATCCCCCTCCGGCAGATCACCAGAAAAGGTCCCCAGATGGGATCTCATGGGTACAGAAGGTTGCGGCGGTGGAAAAGTGGTTTCGTGGCTCCCCTGGATGTTTTCAGGGTATAAGAGTATATATAGGCAAAATAAGTAGGTCAGTGAAGCTACGAGGGGCCCACGAGGGTGGGCGGCGCGCCTACCCCCCCTGGGCGCGCCGCCCTACCTCGTGGCCGCCTCGTTGCTTCCTTGACCTCCACTCCAAGTCTCCTGGATTGCGTTTGTTCCAAAAAGATCCTCGCGAAGGTTTCGTTCCATTTGGATTCCGTTTGATATTCCTTTTCTGCGAAACACTGAAATAGCAAAAAAACAACAATTTGCATTGCGCCTTCGGTTAATAGGTTAGTCCCAAAAATAATATAAAAGTGCATATTAAAGCCCATTAAACATCCAAAAAATATAATATAATAGCATGGAACAATCAAAAATTATAGATACAATGGAGACGTATCAGCCATCAGAGCCTGGATCTGTGCAAAAGTTGGCACGTATTTCATCCGTTCTGTTGTGCTGAGACAGTCCGGAAGATGATGTCTACTACTAAGCCGGCTGGCACGGTAACCCGGTAGGGGATTTTCTCCTTCTGGTGAGGTATCTTGGCAATAAAACCAAGTCCGGTTCCATTCTTTGGGGTGACTGGGCAGGTTAGCAGCTGGGAAGATGGCCTCTTTTTGGCGTTGTATGGATATGCCACCTAGTTCAAGGCTAGGTCCATCTGTGAATTCATTTTGCTGATTCAAGTAGTAGAACTCTCTAAATAGTTCTATGGTAGGCTCCTATTGAAGGTACACCTCGCAGAACACTTGGAAATTGTAGATGTTTGAAACGGAATTTGGTCTGATATCTTGTGGATGGAGCTTGAAGAAATGCAGCACGTCACGGAAGAATCTTGAGCCGGGAGGACTGAAGCTCCGGACCATATAATCCATAAAAACCACCACTTCACCATCTTTGGGCTCGGGTGAGTTTCATTACCCGGAACTCTCCTGTGGATGGCTTCTTTCTTGGCTAACATGCCAGTCTGAACGTATGTGTTCAAGTCTTCCTCCGTAACCTGGGAAACAACCCAGTTGCAAGCAGTAACAGTTACCACTGTAATTTTGGATCTACCACAATTCAGCAGTAAAATTCTAGCCTAAGGTGGTGGAAGTGGAAAGGTTTGGATACCCTGATGAGATCTTCTATGGAGAGATGTTGTTCTAATAATGAAAATGATGTTGAAACTACTTCTGCACAAGATTTATGACTTATCTAGAATGAAAGTCATCAGATTTGATGGAAACAATGCAAGAATAGAAAGAACACTGACGAACAAGCCCAAACCCTAATGCATATCTGAAGTTGAGGAAGAGAAGCACTTACAGTTGCAGATGGACTACGGTGGCTTGCCGGAGTTCTCTGGTCCGATCAGGTTGATGCAGCGGCCTGCGTTGATGCGGCGGTCGAAGGTCGCGACGCGGAGCTCGAGCGCTGGTGCGGCCGTGCGAAGGAGGAAGACAAAGTAGGAAATGAAGGAGGAAGTGATAAATACCCCGTGTCCCTATTTATAAGGGGGTGGCTACAAGGCATGCGCGAGAATCAAGGGGGCCGAAATCGTTATATGGCTATATGGACGCCTCGATTCTCGGGATGTTTATTAAGATAAATATCAGTTAAGATGTTCTCGGCCATGTGTGAAGTTAATGTGAAGTGATGTCGTGGCAGCTTAAGAAAATTCTGTGAGCTGACATCACGCCGGTTTATAGCAAGGTTTATCAAATAAAGGCGATGGAAGATTTTGACAGGTCAGATATTGAAGATTGACATGAACAAGTTCAAATCAACCTAGGCCCAATGTTGGGGATATGACTATTGAGTACGAACCGCCTAGGAGGGGCCGGGTCATACCACTGGTGGGTTACCAATGAAGATGGCGGATCATATGAGCCCATTGACGACCCAAGACCCAGAGGAGACTTAAGGCCCGGGAGGATGAACTGCCATGTATGTATGACTTGTGTTGTAAGGCATGCGTAGTTAGTCACCGAGCCGAACACGTTGTGTATGAGCCGGCCGGGACTCCATGAGCCGCCGAGCGTCAACCTGTGTATATAAAGGGACGACCTGTCGGCGGTTTAGAGAAAGAAACAAGAGATCGAGAACTAGGTCAAGCGTATTCGGTCCCTGGTAAACGAAACCCTAGCAATACAATCCCAAACTAGAGTAGGCCTCTACCTTCTCTGCAAGGGGCCGAACCAGTATAAACTCTCTGTGTCCTTTGTCCCATTTAACCCCTTTAAGCTAACCCAGTTGCGATGGCTCCATGATTAAGTCCTCTTGCTAGGACAACTGCCATGACAATTCCACGACACACACTTCATACGGTGTCGTCTCAACGGATTTAGACGGTGCCCTATTCAACGTGAATGCAACTGTCTCTAATGCATAACCCCAAAATGATAGTGGTAAATCGGTAAGAGACATCATAGATTGCACCATATCTAATAAAGTACGGTTACGACGTTCAGACACACCATACGCTGTGGTGTTCCAGGTGGCATGAGTTGTGAAACTATTCCGCATTGTTTTAAATGAAGGCCAAGCTCGTAACTTAAATATTCGCCTCCGTGATCAGATCGTAGAAACTTTATTTTCTTGTTACAATGATTATCCACTTCACTCTAAAATTCTTTGAACTTTTCAAACGTTTCAGACTTGTGTTTCATTAAGCAGATATACCCATATTTGCTCAAATCATCTGTGAAGGTCAGAAAATAACGATACCCGCCGTGAGCCTCAACACTCATCGGACCACATACATTGGTATGTATTATTTCCAATAAGTCATTAGCTCGCTCCATTGTTCCCGAGAACAGAGTTTTAGTCATCTTTCCCATGAGGCATGGTTCGCAAGTATCAAATGATTCATAACCAAGTGATTCCAAAAGCCCATCTGCAAGGAGTTTCTTCATGCGTTTTACACCAATGTGACCTAAACGGCAGTGCCATAGATATGTTGCACTATCTTTATCAACTTTGCATCTTTTGGCATCAATATTATGAATATGTGTATCACTACAATTGAGATTCAATAAACCATTTATATTGAGTGTATGAACATAGAAGGCTTTATTCATGTAAACAGAATAATAATTATTCTTTGAATTAAATGAATAACCATATTGCAATAAACATGATCCAATCATATTCATGCTCAACGCAAACACCAAATAACATTTATTTTAGGTTAACACTAATCCCGAAGGTAAAGGGAGTGTGCGATGGTGATCTTATCAACCTTGGAATCACTTCCAACACACATCGTCACCTCGCCCTTAACTAGTATCTGTTCATTTTGCAACTCCTGTTTCGAGTTACAAATCTTAGCAACTGAACCAGTATCAAATACCTAGGGGCTACTATGAACACTAGTAAAGTACACATCAATAACATGTATATCTAATATACCTTTGTTCACTTTGCCATGCTTCTTATCCACCAAGTTTTTGGGGCAGTTCCGCTTCCAGTGATCATTTCCTTTGCAGTAGAAGCACTGAATTTCAGGTTTGAGTCTAACTTTGGGCCTCTTCATGGGAGTGGCAACTTGCTTGCCATTCTTCTTGAAGTTCCCTTTCTTTCCCTTGCCCTTTTTCTTGAAACTAGTGGTCTTGTTAACCATCAACACTTGATGTTATTTCTTGATTTCTACCTTCGCCGATTTCAGCATTGCAAAGAGCTTGGGAATCGTTTTCGTCATCCCTTGCATATTATAGTTCATCACGAAGTTCTGGTAACTTTGTGATAGTGACTAGAGAACTCTGTCAATCACTATCTTATCTGGAATATTAACTCCCACTTGATTCAAGTGATTGTAGTACCCAGACATTCTGAGCACATGCTCACTAGCTGAGCGATTCTCCTCTATCTTGTAGGCAAAGTACTTGTCAGAGGTCTCATACCTCTTACCACGGGCATGAGTCTGAAATATCATTTTCAGCTCTTGGAACATCTCATATGCTCCATGGCATTCAAAACATTTTTGAAGTCCCGGTTCTAAGCCATAAAGCATGGCACACTAAACTATCAAGTAATCATCATACCGAGCTTGTCAAACATTCATAATGTCTGCATCTGCTCCTGCAATAGGTCTGTCATCTAGCGGTGCATCAAGGACATAATTCTTTTGTGTAGCAATGAGGATAATCCTCAGATCAAGGACCCAGTCTGCATCATTGCTACTATCATATTTCAACTTAGTTTTCTCTAGGAACATATCAAAAATAAAACAGGGGAGCTATACGCGAGCTATTGATCTACAACATAGATATGCAAATACTATCAAGACTAAGTTCGTGATAAATTAAGTTCAATTAATTATATTACTTAAGAAACCCACTTAGATAGACATCCCTCGAGTCATCTAAATGATACGTGATCCAAATGAACCAAACCATGTCCGATCATCATGTGAGATGGAGTAGTCATCAACGATGAACATCTCTATGTTGATCATATCTACTATATGATTCATGCTCGACCTTTCGGTCTCCAGTGTTCCAAGGCCATGTCTGTGCATGCCAGGATCGTCAAGTTTAACCTGAGCATTCCACATGCGCATGATGTCGCTTGAAGCTACGTCGGTATTTCCCCAAAGAGGAAGGGATGATGCAGCACAGTGATGTCTACTACACAACCTTCTTCTTGTAGACGTTGTTGGGCCTCCAAGTGCAGAGGTTTGTAGGACAGTAGCAAATTTCCCTGAAGTGAATGACCTAAGGTTTATCAACCGTAGGAGGCGTAGGATGAAGATGGTCTCTCTCAAGCAACCCTGCAACCAAATAACAAAGAGTCTCTTGTGTCCCCAACACACCCAATACAATGGTAAATTGTATAGGTGCACTAGTTCGACGAAGAGATGGTGATACAAGTGGTATATGGATAGTAGATAAAGGTATTTGTAATCCGAAATTATAAAAACAGCAAGGTAACTAATGGTAAAAGTGAGCATAAACAGTATTGCAATGATAGGAAACAAGGCCTGGGGTTCATACTTTCACTAGTGCATGTCCTCTCAACAATAATAACATAATTGGATCATATAACTATCCCTCAACATGCAACAAAGAGTCACTCCAAAGTCACTAATAGCAGAGAACGAACGAAGAGATTATGGTAGGGTATGAAACCACCTCAAAGTTATTCTTTCCAATCAATCCATTCGGCTATTCCTATAAGTGTCACAAAAAGCCCTAGAGTTCGTACTAGAATAACACCTTAAGACACAAATCAACCAAAACCCTAATGTCACCTAGATAATCCAATGTCACCTCAAGTATCCGTGGGTATGATTATACGATATGCGTCACACAATCTCAGATTCATCTATTCAACCAACACATAGAACCTCAAAGAGTGCCCCAAAGTTTCTACTGGAGAATCACGACGAAAACGTGTGCCAACCCCTATGCATAGGTTCATGGGCGGAACCCGTAAGTTGATCACCAAAACATACATCAAGTGAATCACGTGGTATCCCATTGTCACCATAGATACACACGGCAAGACATACATCAAGTGTTCTCAAATCTTTAAAGACTCAATCCGATAAGATTACTTCAAGGGAAAAAAATCAATCCATTACAAGATAGTAGAGGGGGAGGAGAAACATAAGATCCAGCTATAATAGAAAAGCTCGCGATACATCAAGATCGTATCACCTCAAGAACACGAGAGAGAGAGAGAGATCAAACACATAGCTACTGGTACATACCCTCAGCCCCGAGGGAGAACTACTCCCTCCTCATCATGGAGAGCATCGGGATGATGAAGATGGCCACCGGAGAGGGATTGCCCCCTCCAGTAGGGTGCCGGAACGGGTCTAGATTGGCTTTCGGTGGCTACGGAGGCTTCTGGCGGCGGAACTCCCGATCTATTGTGTTCTTCGGTAGTTTTAGGGTATTTGGAGATATATAGGTGGAAGAAGTACGCCAGGGGAGCCACGAGGGGCCCACGAGGGTGGAGGGCGCGCCCCCTACCTCGTGGCCTCCTCGAAGCTTCCCTTACGTGCACTTCAAGTCTTCTAGGCTTCTTTCCTTCCAAAAATGGGTTCCGTGAAGGTTCCGGTCAATTGGACTCCGTTTGGTTTTCCTTTTCTTCGAAACCCTAAAACAAGGTAAAAAAACAGAAACTGGCACTGGGCTCTGGGTTAATAGGTTAGTCCCAAAAATGATATAAAAGTGTATAATAAAGCCCATAAACATCCAAAACAGTATGTAATATAGCATGGAGCAATAAAAAATTATAGATACGTTGGAGAAGTATCAACATCCCAAAGCTTAATTCCCGCTCGTCCTCGAGTAGGTAAATGATAAAAACAGAATTTTTGATGTGGAATGCTACTTGGCATAATTTCAATGTAATTCTTCTTAGTTGTGGCATGAATATTCAGATCCGAAAGATTCAAGACAAAAGTTCATATTGACATAAAAATAATAATACTTCATGCATACTAACTAAGCAATTATGTCTTCTCAAAATAACATGGCCAAAGAAAGTTCATCCCTACAAAATCATATAGTTTAGTCATGCTCCATTTTCGTCACACAAGAATGCTCTCATCATGCACAACCCCGATGACAAGCCAAGCAATTGTTTCATACTTTAGTAATCTCAAACTCATAAACTTTCACGCAATACATGAGCGCGAGCCATGGATATAGCACTATGGGTGGAATAGAATATAATGAGGGGGGTTATGTGGAGAAGACAAAAAGGAGGAAGTCTCACATCAACGAGGCTAATCAATGGGCTATGGAAATGCCCACCGATTGATGTTAATGCAAGGAGTATGGATTGCCATGCAACGGATGCACTAGAGCTATAAATGTATGAAAGCTCAACAAAAGAAACTAGTGGGTGTGCATCAAACTTGCTTGCTCACGAAGACCTAGGGCACTTGAGGAGGCCCATTGTTGGAATATACAAGCCAAGTTCTATAATGAAAAATTCCCACTAGTATATGAAAGTGATAACATGAGAGACTCTCTACTATGAAGATCATGGTGCTACTTTGAAGCACAAGTGTGGTAAAATGATAGTAACATTGTCCCTTCTCTCTTTTTCTCTCATTTTTTTGGGCCTTCTCTTTTTTATGGCCTTTCTCTTTTTTTTGGGCCTTTCTCTTTTTTTATTCCTCACTTGGGACAATTCTCTAATAATGATGATCATCACACTTCTATTTATTTACCACTCAATGATTACAACTCGATACTAGAACAAATGTGACTCTATAT
This sequence comes from Triticum dicoccoides, assembly GCF_002162155.2. NCBI lineage: Eukaryota > Viridiplantae > Streptophyta > Magnoliopsida > Poales > Poaceae > Triticum > Triticum dicoccoides. Next base: position 437,522,632 of record NC_041384.1, read on the forward strand.
GAATGCCTCCGACGGTGTACCGGGATATGCAATGGACCAAGAGTGACATGTATGAAAGAATTATGAACGGTGGCTTTGCCACAAATACTATGTCAACTACATGATCATGCTAAGCAATATGACAATAATGAATGTGTCATGATAAACGGAATGGTGGAAAGTTGCATGGCAATATATCTCGGAATGGCTATGGAAATGCCATAATAGGTAGGTATGGTGGCTGTTTTTAGGAAGATATAAGGAGGTTTATGTGTGAAAGAGCGTATCATATCACGGGGTTTGGATGCACCGGCAAAGTTTGCGCCAACTCTCAATGTGAGAAAGGGCAATGCACGGTACCGAAGAGGCTAGCAAGGATGGAAGGGTGAGAGTGCGTATAATCAATGGACTCAACATTAGTCATAAAGAACTCACATACTTATTGCAAAAATCTACAAGTCATCAAAAACCTCGGCACTACGCGCATGATCCTAGGGGGATAGATTGGTAGGAAAAGACCATCGCTCGTCCCCGACCGCCACTCATAAGGAAGACAATCAAATAACACACCATGTTTCAAATTTGTTGCATAACGTTTACCATACGTGCATGCTACGGGACTTGCAAACTTCAGCACAAGAATTTCTCAATTTCACAACTACACAACTAGCATGACTTTGATATTATTACCCCCATATCTCAAAACAATCATCAAGCATCAAATTTCTCTTAGTATTCAACACATTCATAAGAAAGTTTTATTAATCTCGAATACCTAGCATATTAGGATTTTAAGCAAATTACCAAGCTATTAAAGACTCTCAAAATAATATAAGTGAAGCACGAGAGTTCATCTATTTCTTCAAAATAAAACAACCACCATGCTCTAAAAGATATAAGTGAAGCACTAGAGCAAATGACAAACTACTCCGAAAGATATAAGTGAAGATCAATGAGTAGTTGAATAATTATGCAACTATGTGAAGACTCTCTAACATTTAAGAATTTCAGATCTTGGTATTTTATTCAAACAGCAAGCAAAGCAAAAAAATGACACTCTAAGAATGGCAAACATCATGTGAAGAAGCAAAAACTTAGGATCAACCGAAACTAACCAATAGTTGTTGAAGAAGAAAGGTGGGATGCCAACCGGGGCATCCCCAAGCTTAGATGCTTGAGACTTCTTGAAATATTATCTTGGGATGCCTTGGGAATCCCCAAGCTTGAGCTTTTGTGTCTCCTTAATTCCTCTCATATCACGGTCTCCCTAAATCTCAAAAGCTTCATCCACAAAAAACTCAACAAGGACTCGTGAGATAAGTTAGTATGAACCATTGCCAAAACCTTATCATACTCTACTGTGGCAAATCACTAAAATTATTATTCAACATTGCATACTAAATGCCTCTGCATATTTAATAGTCATATCCTCAAATAGAATCATTAAAGAAGCAACATATGCAAACAATGCAAACATAACAGCAATCTGCCTAAACAGGATAGTCTGTAAAGAATGCTGCAACATCCATACTTACCTAGCTCCAAAAATTATGAAAGAAAATTCCCACTGTAGTAAATTTATCAGATCTTAATATGAAAAAGGTTTCAAAATTTTATCACATTCTTAATTTTCTAGGGAATTATTGCAACAGTGGTAAACTTTCTGTTTTCAAACAGCAACATGTGGACTTCTAAAATAGGCATAGTAAAGGCTATCAATGCCACTTTTATTGAAATAAAAGATGCAAAACATTGTTATAAATAACATCAAACGAATCCTAAAAAAATAAATTGACGCTCCAAGAAAAACACATATCATGTGGTGAATAAAAATATAGCTCCAAGTAAAGTTACCGATGAACGAAGACGAAAGAGGGGATGCCTTCCGGGGCATCCCCAAGCTTTGGCTCTTGGCTATCCTTGAATATTACCTTGGGGTGCCTTGGGCATCCCCAATCTTAGGCTCTTGCCACTCCTTGTTCCATAGTCCATCAAATCTTTACCCAAAACTTGAAAACTTCACAACACAAAACTTAACAGAAAACTCGTAAGCTCCGTTAGCAAAAGAAAACAAAACACTACTTCAAGGTACTGTAATAAACTCATTCTTTATTTATATTGGTGTTAAACCTACTGTATTAAAACTTCTCTATGGTTTATAAACTCTTCTACTATCCATAGATTCATCAAAATAAGCAGACAACACACGAAAAACAGAATCTGTCAAAAACAGAACAGTCTGTAGTAATCTGTAACTAACGCAAACTTCTGGAACCCCAAAAATTCTAAAATAAATTGATGGACCTGAGGAATTTATACATTAATCATATGGAAAAATAAATAACTAAATAGAACTCTCCAATAAAAATGGCAGCAATTCTCGTGAGCGCTAAAGTTTCTGTTTTTTACAGCAAGATCAACAAGACTTTCCCCAAGTCTTCCCAAAGGTTCTACTTGGCACAAACACTAATTAAAACATAAAACCACATCTAAACAGAGGCTAGATGAATTATTTATTACTAAATAGGAGCAAAAATCAAGGAATAAAAACAAAATTGGGTTGCCTCCCTACAAGCGCTATCGTTTGACGCCCCTAGCTAGGCATGATGACTTCAATGATGCTCACATAAAGGATAAGAATTGAAACATAAAGAGAGCATTATGAAGAATATGACTAGCACATTTAAGTCTAACCCACTTCCTATGCATAGGGATTTTGTGAGCAAACAACTTGTAAGAACAAGGATCAACTTGCATAGGAAGGTAAAACAAGCATAACTTCAAAACTTTAAGCACATAGAGAGGAAACTTGATATTATTGCAATTCCTACAAGCATATATTCCTCCCTCATAATAATTTTCAGTAGCATCATGAATGAATTCAACAATATAACCAACACCTAAAGCATCCTTTTCATGATCTACAAGCATATAAATTTTACTACTCTCCACATAAGCAAAATTCTTCTCTTGAATAGTAGTGGGAGCAAACTCAACAAAGTAACTATCATGGGATTGAAAATTAAAATCAAGATGAAAAGTTTCATTGTTATCATTATTCTTTAAAGCATACGTGTCATCACAATAATCATCATAGATAGGAGGCATGCTTTCATCATAATAAATTTGATCATCAAAACTTGGGGGACAAAAAATATCATCTTCATAAAACATAGCTTCCCCAAGCTTGTGGCTTTGCATATCATTAGCATCATGGATATTCAAAGAATTCGTACTAACAACATTGCAATCATGCTCATCATTCAAATATTTAGTGCCAAACATTTTATAGATTTCTTCTTGTAGCACTTGAGCACAATTATCCTTTCCATCATACTCACGAAAGATATTAAAAAGGTGAAGCGTATGAGACAAACTCAATTCCATTTTTTAATATAAACTAAACTAGTGATAAAACAAGAAACTAAAAGACTCGATTGCAAGATCTAAAGATATACCTTCAAGCACTCACCTCCCCGGCAACAGCGCTAGAAAAGAGCTTGATGTCTACTACACAACCTTCTTCTTGTAGACGTTGTTGGGCCTCCAAGTGCAGAGGTTTGTAGGACAGTAGCAAATTTCCCTGAAGTGAATGACCTAAGGTTTATCAACCGTAGGAGGCGTAGGATGAAGATGGTCTCTCTCAAGCAACCCTGCAACCAAATAACAAAGAGTCTCTTGTGTCCCCAACACACCCAATACAATGGTAAATTGTATAGGTGCACTAGTTCGACGAAGAGATGGTGATACAAGTGGTATATGGATAGTAGATAAAGGTATTTGTAATCCAAAATTATAAAAACAGCAAGGTAACTAATGGTAAAAGTGAGCATAAACAGTATTGCAATGATAGGAAACAAGGCCTGGGGTTCATACTTTCACTAGTGCATGTCCTCTCAACAATAATAACATAATTGGATCATATAACTATCCCTCAACATGCAACAAAGAGTCACTCCAAAGTCACTAATAGCAGAGAACGAACGAAGAGATTATGGTAGGGTACGAAACCACCTCAAAGTTATTCTTTCCAATCAATCCATTCGGCTATTCCTATAAGTGTCACAAACAGCCCTAGAGTTCGTACTAGAATAACACCTTAAGACACAAATCAACCAAAACCCTAATGTCACCTAGATACTCCAATGTCACCTCAAGTATCCGTGGGTATGATTATACGATATGCGTCACACAATCTCAGATTCATCTATTCAACCAACACATAGAACCTCAAAGAGTGCCCCAAAGTTTCTACTGGAGAATCACGATGAAAACGTGTGCCAACCCCTATGCATAGGTTCAAGGGCGGAACCCGCAAGTTGATCACCAAAACATACATCAAGTGAATCACGTGGTATCCCATTGTCACCACAGATACGCACGGCAAGACATACATCAAGTGTTCTCAAATCTTTAAAGACTCAATCCGATAAGATTACTTCAAGGGAAAAACTCAATCCATTACAAGAGAGTAGAGGGGGAGGAGGAACATAAGATCCAACTATAATAGCAAAGCTTGCGATACATCAAGATCGTACCACCTCAAGAACACGAGAGAGAGAGGGAGATCAAACACATAGCTACTGGTACATACCCTCAGCCCCGAGGGAGAACTACTCCCTCCTTGTCATGGAGAGCACCGGGATGATGAAGATGGCCACCGGAGAGGGATTGCCCCCTCCGGCAGGGTGCCAGAACGGGTCTAGATTGGCTTTCGGTGGCTACGTATGCTTCTGGCGGCGGAACTCCAGATCTATTGTGCTCTTCGGTAGTTTTAGGGTATATGGAGATATATAGGCGGAAGAAGTACATCAGGGGAGCCACGAGGGGCCCATTAGTGAGGAGGGCGCGCCCCCTACCTCGTGGCCTCCTCGAAGCTTCCCTTACGTGCACTTCAAGTCTTCTGGGCTTCTTTCCTACCAAAAATGGGTTCCGTGAAGTTTCATGTCAATTGGACTCCGTTTGTTTTTCCTTTTCTTCGAAACCCTAAAACAAGGTAAAAAACAAAAATTGGCACTAGGCTCTGGGTTAATAGGTTAGTCCCAAAAATGATATAAAAGTGTATAATAAAGCCCATAAACATCCAAAACAGTAGATAATATAGCATGGAGCAATAAAAAATTATAGATACGTTGGAAACGTATCACACAGCGGCGGTAGGTATTTCCCTCAGATATGAAACCAAGGTTATCGAACCAGTAGGAGAACCAAGAAACACAACGTAAACAACACCTGCACACAAATAACAACTTCTCGCAACCCGACATGTTAAAGGGGTTGTCAATCCCTTCCGGAGTACGGCGCCTCAAGATAGGCAAATCTGTAGTAGATTGATAGATCGAACGCCAAATAAGTAAATAAGAATAAATTGCAGCAAAGTATTTTTTGGGTTTTTAGTTTAATAGATCTGAAAATAAAAGCAAGGAAAAATAGATCGCAAAGGCAAATATATGAGGAAGAAGACCCGGGGGCCGTAGGTTTCACTAGTGGCTTCTCTCGAGAAAAATAGCAAACAGTGGGTAAACAAATTACTGTTGGGAAATTTATAGAACTTCAAATACTCATGACGATATCCAAGCAATGATCATTATATAGGCATCACGTCCAAGATTAGTAGACCGACTCCTGCCTGCATCTACTACTATTACTCCACACATCGACCGCTATCCAGCATGCATCTAGTGTATTAAGTTCATGGAGAAATGGAGTAATGCAATAAGAACTATGACATGATGTAGACAAGATATATCGATGTAGAGATATACCCCATTGTTTTATCCTTAGTAGAAATGATACATACTTGTTGTTTCCCTTTCTGTCACTGGGATCAAGCACCGTAAGATCAAACCCACTACAAAGCACCTCTTCCCATGGCAAGATAAATAGATCAAGTTGGCCAAACAAAACCCAAATATCGGATAAGAAATACGAGGCTATAAGAGATCATGCATAAAAGAGATCAAAGAAACTCAAATACATTCATGGATATAAAAAGATAGATCCGATCATAAACTCAAAGTTCATCGGATCCCAACAAACACACCGCAAAAGAGTTACATCATATGGATCTCCAAGAGACCATTGCATTGAGAATCAAGAGAGGGAGATGAGGCCATCTAGCTACTAACTACGGACCCGAAGGTATACAAAGAACTACTCACGCATCATCGAAGAGGCACAAATGGAGGTGGTGAAACCCATCCGAGATGGTGTCTAGATTGGATCTGGTGGTTCTGGACTCTGCGGCGGCTGGATGAATATTTCGTCGACTCCCCTGGGTTTTCTTTGGAATATTGGGGTATTTATAGAGCAAAGAGACGGTCCGGGGGGCACCAGAGGTGGGCACAGGGCCCGTTGTGTTCCTTCTGGCCCATAAAAATTCTCCTTAAAGTTTCGGGGCATTTGGACTCCGTCTGATATTGATTTTCTGCGATGGAAAAAACAGCAACTGGCACTTGGTACTATGTCAATAAGTTAGTGCCAAAAAATGATATAAAATGACTATAAAATGATTATAAAACATCCAAGATTGATAATATAACAGCATGGAACAATCAAATATTATAGATACATCAGAGACGTATCGGCATCCCCAAGCTTAACTCCTACTCGTCCTTGAGTAGGTAAGTGATAAAAACAGAATTTTTGATGTGGAATGCTGCCTAACATGTCATATCATATTTCTCTTCTTTATAGCATGGTCATTTGGACTTTTAGTTCCTCAAAGCAATAGTCTAGTTTTGACATGATAATTTAGATACTCAAGCATATCAACAACCAACCATGTCTTTCAAAATATCAACGCTAAAATAAGTTATCCCTAGCCCGTCATGCTCAACCATTGATCCATTCATGAAACACATTCGAATATTAGCTATACCGAATACTTAAGTACGGTCATATTGCCTCCTAGTTGGTGCTTTTATAAGAGAACATGGAGGCTCAAATAAAAATTTTCATAAAGTAAAAAAAGGCCCTTCACAGAGGGAAGTAGGGATTTGTAGAGGTGCTAGAGTTCAAAGCAAAAAACTTAGAGACAAAAACATTTTGGGAGGTGTATCCATCCCACCAACAAAAACGACTTAGAGTTCCCAATACTTTCCATGCATAGATATATCATAGGTGGTTCCCAATAGAAAATAAAGTTTGTTCCTTTTTCCACCATACTTTCACTTTCCATGGCTAGCCGTATCCACGGTTGCTCTCCATACCAACACTTTCCAAGGAATTTATTATTTAACAACATAAAGTAAATTCATTTTTTTGCATTTCGGGACTGGGTATCCCTAATACCTTTACCTTACTATCGTGAAATGACAAGTGAATAAACACTCATCGTGAGAATAACACATCTATCATGGAAAATATTAGCCACCCCTCACCGCTCCGCGAGCGAAACAAACACACAAAAGAGAAGTTTATTTTGAAAATTAGAGATGACACATAAAAATTTGCTTAGAACGGAAAAAGAATACCACATATAGGTAGATATAGTGGACTCATGTGGCAAAACTAGTTTAAAGGTTTTTGGATGCACAAGTAGAGATCATACTTAGTGCAAAATGAAGGCTAGCAAAAGATTGGGAAGCGGGCAACCAAGAAATGGATAATCTCATAAGCAGGCATTAAGCATAAATAACACCGAATAATGCACCACAAGTAGGATATAATTTCATTGCATGACTATTGACTTTCGTACTTGCATAGGGAATCACAAACCTTAACACCAATATTCTTACTAAATCATAATTACTCATCAAGATGACTCACATATCACATCATCATATCTCAAAACTACTACTAAGAATCAAGTTTATTTTGTCCAATGATCTTCATCAATTTTTTTATTATATCCTTCTTGGATATCTGTCACTTTGGGACTAATTTTCATATGTTGCTTTTCATAAGCTCAAACAAATATAAATGAAGATCATGAGCATACTACTTCTTTCTTTCAAATTAATTTAAGTGAAGCAAGAGAGAATTTCTTGAAATTTTTACTAACTCTCAAATAAATCTAAGTGAAACAAGAGAAAATTTCTTAAAAAAATACTAAAGCACACCATGCTCAAAAAGATATAAGTGAAGCACTAGAGCAAGTCCATTGCTCGTAAAAATTTAAGTGAAGCATAGAGAGCAACTCTAACAAGTCATGACATAATTTTGGCTTTCTCAAATAGGTGTGTCCAGCAAGGATTGATGACTCAAGACACAAAATAAAACAAGAAAATATTCATATCATACAAGATGCTCCAAGCAAAACACATATAATGTGACGAATAAAAATATAGTTTCGAGTAAAATACCGATAGTCGTTAGAATAAAGAGGGGATGCCACTCGGGGGCATCCCCAAGTTAAGTTGGTTGCTCATTCTTGGATAATAGCTTGGGATGTCAGGGCATCCCCAAGCTTAGGCTCTTCTATCCTTTATTCCTTCATCCATCGTAAGATAACCCAAAACTTGAAAACTTCAATCACACAAAACTCAACAAAACCTTCGTCAGATCCGTTAGTATAAGAATAATAAATCACTACTATAAGTGTTGTATCAAACCAATCCATATCTTGTGTTTGTATTATATCTACTGTATTCCAACTTTTCTATGGCAAAAACTCATCAAAGAAAAGCATAGAGCCATCAAAATAAGCACACAACACAAAGAAAAGAGAATCTGTCAAAACAGAACAGTCTGTAGCAACCTGACTATTTCGAAAACTTCTGTAACTCCAAAAATTCTGGAAAATTAGGAAGACCTAGGAAATTTTTATGTTGATCTAATTCAAGTGGACTGGGTATTTTATCGCTCTCTGGTAAAAATGAAAATTAATTTTGTGAGCGTAGAAGTTTTTTTAGCAACATCAAACAACTATCACCCAAGAAGATCCTAGAGGCTTTACTTGGCACAAACACTAATTAAAACATAAAAAACACAATCATAAAAGTAGCATAATTGTGCTAACACAAAAAACATAAAGCAAAAAGCAAAAATAAAATTTATTCATTGGGTTGCCTCCCAACAAGCGCTATAGTTTTACGCCCTTAGCTAGGCATAAAGCAAGGACCTAAGTTTTGTCATCTTTGGTTCGAGATCCATAAGATGCCCTAATGATTGATTAATATGGTGGCCTAATTATTGTTCTAGGAAAGTGTTCCATACCCTTCCTCAAAGGAAAATGGAACTTAATATTGCCTTCTTTCCTATCAATCACGGCACCGATAGTGCGTAAAAACGATCTACCAAGAATAATTGGACAAAACGGATTGCAATCAATATCAAGAACAATAAAATCTATGGGCACATAATTTCTATTTGCAAGAATAAGAGCATCATTAATTCTTCCCATAGTCTTTTTAATAGTAGAATCCCCAAGTGCAAATTCAAAGAGCATGATTCAAGATTGGTAAGACCAAGCACATCACATAAAGATTTGGGAATAGTGGAAACACTAGCACCCAAGTCACATAAAGCAAAACACTCATAATTTTTAATCTTGACTTTTATAGTAGGTTCCCATTCATCATGTAATTTTCTAGGAATTGATACTTCTAATTCCAATTTTTCTTCAAAAGCTTTCATCATAGCATCAACAATATGTTTAGTAAAAGCTTTATTTTGTTCATAAGCATGGGGTGAATTTATCATGGATTGCAACAAAGAAATACAATCAATCAAAGAGCAACTATCATAATTAAAGTCTTTATAATCCAAAAGAGTGGGCACATCACTAGTTAAAGTTTTGACCTCTCCAAACCCACTTTTATCAATTTTCTCAACAAGATTTTCACCCTCTGAAATATTGGGATGCCTTCTACCTAAAGTTGACTCTTCTCCAGTCCCTTTTCCATCAATATTAACTTTACTAAACAAGGAATCAATAGAATAAACACCAATCATTTTAAGATCTTCATCACTTTTGCAAAAGAAATCACTAGAAAATGCTTTTTCTAAAAATTCTCTTTCAGCTCTAAGCATAGCGGTTCTTTTCTTACTTTCATCCATAGAAATATTAAGAGCTTTAATTGGTTCATCTACTTTAGGCACAAAAAATTTCATCTTGAGATTTTCCACATCATGAGCAATTCTATCAACACTTCTAGACAAATCATCAATCTTACTCAACTTTTCTACTATGGAAGTATTGAAAACTTTTTGCGTATTGATAAATTCTTTAATATAATTCTCAAGATCAGAGGTGTTCCTATTATTATTATAAGATTGATTTCCATAAGAACTACCATAATTATTAGAGGGATTACTAGGAAAAGGCCTAGGATTAAAATTACCTCTATAAGCATTGTTGTTGAAATTATTTTGAGAGATAAAATTCACATCTATGGCATCACTATTTTGCTCAATCAAAGTAGATAAAGGCATATCATTAAGATCAATAGGAGAACTTCTACTAGAAACCAATTTCACAAGAGCATCAACTTTTTCACTCAAAGAACAAATTTCTTCAACAGAATTAACTTTTTTACTAGTAGGAGCTCTTTCGGTATGACATCAAGAATAATTTGCCATAATATTATCAAGAAATTTGGTGGCTTCACCCAAATTAATTTCCATAAAAGTACCACCCACGGTGGAATCTAAAAGATTATGAGAAATGAAATTCAACCCCGCATAAAATTTTTGTATGATCATCCAAAGGTTTAACCCATGAGTTGGGAAATTCCTTAGCATCATTTTCATCCTTTCCCAAGATTGTGCAACATGCTCATGTTCAAGTTGCTTGAAATTCATGATCTGGGTTTTAAGGGAAATAATTTTGTGGGAGGAAAATACTTAGTGATAAAAGCATCTCTGCACTTATTCCAAGAATCGATACTATTGCGAGGCAAAGAAGAGAACCAAATTTTTGCAGAATCATGCAAAGAAAATGGAAATAATTTCATCTTGACCACATCATTGTCCACATCTTTTTTCTTTTGCATATCGCATAATTCCACAAAGGTATTAAGATGGGACGCGGCATCCTCATTAGGAGTACTGAAAAATTGGTCTTTCATAACAAGATTCAACAAAGCGGTATTAATATCACAAGTCTTCGCACTAGTGGCGGGAGGAGCAAGCGGAGTGCCGATAAAATCATTGTTGTTGGTATTTGAGAAATCACATAACTTGGCGTTCTCTTGAGTCATGATGACCACACAACAAGATTGCACTCAAAAACATATCCGACAAGAAAACGGCAAAGAAAAAGAAAGGCGGATAAAACGACAAATTTTTGTGAAGTGGGGGAGAGGAAAATGAGAGGCAAATGGCAAATAATGTAAATTGTGAGGAGATGAGATTTGCGATTAGGAACCTGGTATATGTTGAAGATCCTCCCCGGCAACAGCGCCAGAAATTCCTTTTGATGTCGCTTGAAGCTACGTAGGTATTTCCCCAAAGAGGAAGGGATGATACAGCATAGCGATAGTAGGTATTTCCCTCAGATATGAAACTAAGGTTATCGAACTAGTAGGAGAACCAAGCAACACAACGTAAACAACACCTGCACACAATAACAACTTCTTGCAACCCAACGTGTTAAAGGGGTTGTCAATCCCTTCCGGGGTATGGTGCCTCAAGATAGGCAAACAGACGTCACATAAAGTTGTAGTAGATTGATAGATCGAACGCCAAATAAATAAATAAGAATAAATTGCAGCAACGTATTTTTGGGTTTTTGGTTTAATAGATCTGAAAATAAAAGCAAGGAAAAATAGATCGCAAAGGCAAATATATGAGGAAGAAGACCCGGGGGCCGTAGGTTTCACTAGTGGCTTCTCTCGAGAAAAATAGCAAACGTGGGTAAACAAATTACTGTTGGGAAATTCATAGAACTTCAAATACTCATGACGATATCCTAGCAATGATCATTATATAGGCATCACGTCCAAGATTAGTAGACCGAATCCTGCCTGCATCTACTACTATTACTCCACACATCGACCGCTATCCAGCATGCATCTAGTGTATTAAGTTCATGGAGAAACAGAGTAATGCAATAAGAACGATGACATGATGTAGACAAGATGTATCGATGTAGAGATAGATCCCGTCGTTTTATCCTTAGTAGCAACGATACATACTTGTTGTTTCCCGTTCTGTCACTAGGATCAAGCACCGTAAGATCGAACCCACTACAAAGCACATCTTCCCATGGCAAGATAAATAGATCAAGTTGGCCAAACAAAACCCAAATATTGGGAAGAAATACGAGGCTATAAGAGATCATGCATAAAAGAGATCAAAGAAACTCAAATACTTTCATGGATATAAAAAGATAGATCTGATCATAAACTCAAAGTTCATCGGATCCCAACATACACATCGCAAAAGAGTTACATCATATGGATCTCCAAGAGACCATTGTATTGAGAATCAAGAGAGGGAGATGAGGCCATCTAGCTACTAACTACGGACCCGAAGGTCTACAAAGAACTACTCACGCATCATCGGAGAGGCACCAATGGAGGTGGTGAACCCCATCCGAGATGGTGTCTAGATTGGATCTGGTGGTTCTGGACTCTGCGGCGGCTGGATGAATATTTCGCCGACTCCCCTGAGGTTTCTGGAATATTGGGGTATTTATAGAGCAAAAAGGCGGTCCGGGGGGCACCCGAGGTGGGCACAAACCACCAGGGCGCGCCTAGGCCTCCTGGCGCTCCCTGGTGGGTTGTGCCCCCCTCGTGGCACTCCCCAGGTGCATCCAGGGCCCGTTGTGTTCCTTATCGCCCATAAAAATTCTCCGTAAAGTTTCGGGGCATTTGGACTCCGTATGATATTGATTTTCTGCGACGTAAAAACATGGCAAAGGGGGTGCAATGAAGATAAGATTGAGGATTTCCAAGTACAAGATGTTAGGAAGGAGCCTTGCAAGAGAAGGAGGAGCAACGCTGAGCCTGTTCAACCAGTTAAGGTAAGTCACTGTATCCAACTCAATAGTTCAATTGCTTGTTTGTTTCAGGCATAGTTAATTTTCTCTGTTCAATTGCTTTGTTTATCCTCGGTAAATGAGGTGCCCAAACAATGATGCCTGATGTTGGGTACTTGTATAACTATTAGTTGACATAATTAAAGGCCTTACCATTTAATTACTCCGGTGAAGTGTGCCTGAAGCTTTGAAGTCTATTAACCAACTATTACTGGATGAGGCTCACAATCTAGTTTATACTAGGCTAATGATTGCATAGTTTTCTTGCTATAGTAGGTTCGTATGAATCCATCTGCTGTTCATTATGATCCCTAAGACTTTAATTGAGCTACAGAATGGCCAACTGCTTGCTTACTTATATGCAACATGTTGTCTAAATTTGTAACTTGTCCATGTTTTGGATTTGGCCCCAACATCATGCTCCTCAAGTGAGCTAAGAGAGATTTCTATATGCGGGCTGCACAAACTACCATTTTTGTAAATTTTAAAATATCACCTGCTTATGCTTCATGACGTGTAATATTATTGTTAGTCCTGTTTTGCCATGTACAAAATAGTTTGTCTTGCTCGCTTCACTGTTGTAACTATATTTTTGCCCTAGTCATGTGTACATACAGAAACATTTCAGGATGAAGTGACATCAACACAAAGATCTGTGAGCAGTGCGGCATGGCCGTTACCAAATGATTATGGATTGGAATTGGAATGTGCTGATGTTCTAGAGCATCAACTAGAGGTGGCAACACAACATGTACATGATTCTCAACGTACAATCAACAAGTTGAGACTGGACTTGCAGGTATTAGATGCAGGAGTCAAAAAAATGAAATGAGGCACTGAGGTAACCATGAAGGAATTGGAGATTTTGCAGACTGAAATTTGTGCTATCTAAATCCGGCGAATCCTATTTTCTGAAGAGATTATAGTTCAAATGGTAAGTTCTGTTGAAGCGTGTCCGTGATGTATGAGCTTTATTTGTCCAGTGTATGTTATTTGTTGTTTGTGTATGCTTTATTATCACTAGTGCCGAACTATAATGCCCATTGGGTATATTCGGCTGTAATTTCTTTATTGTATAGTGTAGGATTATTCTACGTTTCTATGCCTTAGTCTTTTTATTATATAGTGTATGTTTTTTTAGAGGCGATAGTATAGAGTAGGATAATTCTTGAATATGCTATATAGTTGAAACGGGGCCAACACGCCCAAACATTTCTGGACGCCATACAAACAAACAAACATGTGTAGTCAAAGCGGGCCTTAATTGGGCTGGCCAAAATAATATTTAGTGGATCCCAAATGATGTGGCCCACCGTAACAACGGCTCTTAGCAGGCCATTAACAGGCCAAAAGCTCGATAGGGCCGTATAAATGAAAATGGCCCGTGGGTCTCTAACAGGCCGAAATAAAAATGTCAATTTTGTCTCGGCCCTTTTACTTTATGGGCCAGTAAGAGGCTGAAAGTGTTATGGGCCAGAGGAGGCCCAATTTGCAAACTAGGCTTTTAACAGGCCGAAAGTCGCGTCAGGCTGAAATTTTGCCCTGCGGAACGTGGGCCCCTAATGGACCCAAAGTCAAAGGCCCAACTATTGTGCGGGCCGTTAATAGGCCGAAAGACAAAACGGGCTAGGAATTGGCCCATTTATCGAATGGGCAGAGAACAGGCCTAAAGTCATAACGGGCTAGAATTGGCCCAACTGCAGAATGGGCCGAGAAAAGGCCGAAAGACGTCCCGGGCCATTAACAAACTGGAACTGACGATGGGCTGCTAATAGGCCGAAAGAAGCTCGGGCCGTAATTGGGCCCAAAGACATAGCAGGCTCTTAACGGGATGAAACTAAAGATGGGCTGCAAATTGTCAAATCTAGAATGGGCCTTTGATGGGCCGATTCTGTGTAACTTGTATGGGCCGTGCTTGTAAATGGGTCTGACTCAAGTAGGCCGCTAATGGGCCAGCCTGCTTATTTTGACAGGCCCGACTTGCTAATTTTGACACGCACGGCCTTTTAACCTGAATGGGCCACTGTTAGGCCCAGACACGTGTCAACGTATCATAGGCCTGTTCCGCCCATTCGCTGGATGACAATTGTCCAAATGTCGGGCCGACACATGGATCTGCCGGTGAATGAGAATTTTACACGTGGAAAATCCCATTGGTCAGCGATGTTAACTGGTTATCGGATCGAAACCGGAACCTGATAACTTAACGGCAGCCCGTTACGGTGGATGCCACGTGTCAGTTACCCTTGACGAAAACACTTCTATGACGCGTGATTTATCGTCATGGAAGTGGACACTTCTGTGATGATAATTTTTGTAATGTCATGGAACACTTCTATGACAACACATCTATGACTATCTTGATTCTGTCATAAAATTGTCATGGATGTACATGCATGACAGAAAACGTGACCTACTTTGACAAACACGTATCATCACGGAAGTGTATTTTTTTGTAGTGCTTCAGGGGCATCCTCAAGTTTAGTTGCTTGGGAGTCCTTGAATATTACCTTGGGGTGCCTCGGGCATCCCCAAGCTTAGGCTCTTGCCACTCCTTCATCCATCGTGACCTCACTCAAAACTTGAAAACTTCAGCACATAAAACTCAACAAAATCTTCGTGAGATCCATTAGTATAATAAATCAAATCACTACTTTAAGTACTATTGCAAACCCATTCATATTTTATGATTGTATTATACCCTACTATATTCTAACTTCACCATGGCATATACACCCCGATACAATCCATAGATTCATTAAAACAAGCAAACAATGCAACGAAAACATAATCTATCAAAAACAGAACAATTTGTAAAGATCTGAAGTTTCGTCATACTTTTGTAACTCCAAAAATTCTAGAACACTAGGACAATGTGGGAAATTTGTATATCAATCATGTCTAAAACATTCGGAGTTTTTCGTCATGTGGACAATGTAAGAGTTTCTGTTTTTTGTATAGAATCAAAGCAACTATTACCCAAATCATCCAAAAGGCTCTACTTGGCACAAACACTAATTTAAACACAAAAACACAACCATAATAGTCGCATAACTATGTGCACACCAAAAATCAGAAAAAGCAATTAAAATTAAGATAACTATTGGGTTGCCTCCGAATTAGCGCTATTGTTTTACGCCCCTGGCTAGGCATAATGCATAGTTTCAAGTGTTGTCATCTTTAGTTTCTAACTCTTCGATCAGACATCCATGTTTCCTAGGAGTTCTAGCATGCATATTTTTAACGATCACACTCGTCGGAACAAAATTGAGGAGCCTATCTTCATATATAGGTTCCTTTATCAAATCAACAAAATTGGGGTGAACACTAAACATTTTCAGATCTTTAATATTGTTGTTGCTAGATGTAGCACCCTTGTTTTTAGGAACATATATAAACTTGCAATTCTTGCTAGGAGGAGTCTTTCTCACTAGTTTTAATGGAAGAAAAAGCACAACCCAAATTGTTAATAATTTCTCCTAACTTATCAATCCTAGCGGGACTTTGCACCACCCTTTCATTAATTATTGGTTCTTTCTCTTTTAGCATCTTAAGAGTAATCCCTATCTTTGATCCAAATTGAGTAACATGATTATGAATCTTTGTATCCAAATTTTCAATATGCTCTACGGTAGGCATTTTATTTTCAATAGCATCTAGCCTTTGCATAACTGTGGCACCCCGGCTTAGAGCAACCGGTTTACCACGCATTGCCAGCCCAGAGACCATGTCTTTTGGCAACACACAATATCTTGGTACAGAAAACAACCGCTTTATTGATGCTAGCGGATCATAGTTCATATTACAACAGGTGGTGAGGCCAAGCGGCACACACGATGCGGCTGAACAATATGTACATTATTTAGTGAACATAAATGGGGCCTCGATCATAACAACTCCGCGGCAGTGGAATGACGTCGTAGCGGAACTCCATAGCACAGGGACACCGATGTGGACACGATCTAGACTTGGAAAACACTCCTTTCCAACGAGACTTTCCTGAAAGCTGGCATGACACACCAGGTCAGTACATTGAATGTACTTGCAAGCTCACAACAAACATAAACATAATGACAAGAAATATCATGATATTTAACCAATTGCTTTACTGCAACATCATATCATACATGCAGTGATCATGATCTTGTGATATAAGTCCCTCGGACTTGCTTACCAAACGGTGATCGCTCTCGGATCACAAATGGACCAACCTGGTGGTCTTTGATCGGGTTACCTCGTAACCAACCGGTGATCTTAGCGAGATCACAAACGGACCAACAACTTGGTCTCCATCAACACAATGTTTTCCCAAACATCATCTTCTCAACGGTGCAAAGTTCATATCTTAGTGTGCAAAATTTATTTAAATGTTGACCCATGGTGTGACCTACTTTCGAGCGTGTCTGTAACCGTGGGCTCGACTATTGATAGATTTAATACACTCTGCAAAGGTAGCACACTGTACCCACACCACGGAACCCATGGCCTCGCACCCCCATTCGGGTGGACCAACGGAGGGCTCGGGCTCCGCCGGAGGACACCTGGACACGGCGCCCGGCGACGAACGACATCAGTGAGCAAGGGGGAAGGCGATGCAGCTCACGCGGGCACTGTGGGCGAGCGGAGACGAGCACATGAGTGAAGGGGTGGCGACGAACACAGTGCGCAGCGCACTATTGGGTTGGCCGGACCGCGGCCGTGCTTGCTGGGGCGAGCTCCAGCATCGCCGAGTGCCAGGAGAGAATTATGAGGGTCGGGACGATGATCGGGGCAAAGTTTGGCAAGGTTTGGCAGGTGGGGAAGTGACCACGCGAGCAACAGAGGCGCGGGCGCGATGCAGAGCGCGTCGCCCGTTTGCCAGCACGCCTGGACGAACGCGGTCACCGCGTGAACTCTAACCTCAGGCCGAGCTAATCCTAAACTTCATGTCTGACGTGTAGTCCGTGGTAGATTGAGAGGTTACCACACTTTGGTTTGAGCTCAGGCGCAGTAACATGGATTTCAACTTCCTGGTAAGTTTCTGGATAGTAACTTTGAGAGCTTACTGTGGTCAAAATACTTAGAGTTGGGAGCTGGGCTTTGGAGGTTAGCAATCATCTAGTAAGGTGATGATGCACAAGAAAATTCAGCCACAAATGAGCAAGTAAAATGGTAGTTGCTGTAGAAACTACCATTTCTATCCCGAACAGAAAATATTTTCTGTAGCAAAAATATTCCAAAAAGTGATGAAATATTTTTGCTCAGGAAGGTATCCTAGGGTTCAAAGAATATTTGGGAATTTTCTCAGATTTTTGTGGACAAGCAAAAATGGGGTTGCTTTGGAACACAAGGGGCTAGTTAGGGTTTTAGAGAGAAAATGAATATTTTTCATTAGAAAAATATTCATAATATTATTTTGAGAAGGATCAGAGAAGATATGATGGCTTAGGGAGAGAAATTAGTCACTTGGGTGAAATTCAAGGGGGTACCCAAGTGTTTAAGTCCATCTGAAGTGATTCAAAAAAATATCAAATCCAAATCCAAACCAACTGAAAATCAGGCAAAGAGAAGAGGGCAAAAACCAGGCTATCACAAACCTCCCCCACTTAGGATGAATCTCGTCCTCGAGATTCGGTTGCTTGGGAAAACCATTCTGGATAATGTGTCTTTAGAAATTCCTCTCGTTCCCAAGTCGATTCTGCCTCTGTGTGATGCTCCCACTGAACTTTGTAAAACTTCCTTGCTTTACTACGAGTGACCCTTCCCATCTAATCCAAAATTCTGATCGGTCTCTCTTCACATGTTAAATCCTTTGTCAACTCTATTTCTGTCATAGCAGTCTTTTTCTCAAGTGGCTATATGCATCGCCTGAACTGTGAAACATGAAACACATTGTGCACTTCCGATAATTCTGGGGGTAGTTCCAACTGATATGCAACAGTACCCACTCTAGACATAACTGGGAATGGACAAATAAATCTGGGTGCCAACTTTCCACGAGTCTGGAATCTCTTGACTCCTTTCATAGGAGTGACTCGGAGGTATATGTGTTCTCTGGGTTCAAAACTAATCTGTCAGTGCTTTGCATCGTAATAACTCTTCTGTTGAGATTTGGCCAATTGCAATCTGTCTTGGATTTCCTTGACTTGCTTCTCAGCTTCCATCATGAGATCCGTCCGAAAATACGGCTATCTCCAGTTTGAGACCAATTTAAAGGAGTGCGGCACTTACGGCCATACTAAGCTTCATACGGTAACATCTTTAGAGTGGTATGGAAGCTGTTGTTGTATGAGAACTTGGCATACAACAGGCAGTCTTCCCATTT
Organism: Triticum dicoccoides; assembly: GCF_002162155.2. Classification (NCBI taxonomy): domain Eukaryota; kingdom Viridiplantae; phylum Streptophyta; class Magnoliopsida; order Poales; family Poaceae; genus Triticum; species Triticum dicoccoides. Next base: position 437,541,840 of record NC_041384.1, read on the forward strand.
AGGCCCTTGGGCCAAAGTGCAGGCTCGTAGCATATCTTCGAGTATTTGGTTTACCCGCTCAGTCTGTCCATTAGTCTGAGGATGATAAGCGATACTATATTTTAGCGCTGTCCCCAAAGCTTGGTGGAGACATGACCAGAAAGCGGAGGTAAAAAGTGACCCCCGGTCAGAAGTGATTGTTTGAGGCACTCCATGTAGACTGACTATTCTGGACACATACAGTTGTGTGAGTTGATCGACTCGATATGTGGTTCTGATAGGGATAAAGTGAGCAACCTTGGTTAAGTGTCCACTATGACCCAAACTGCATCATTGCCTCGATGAGTTTTAGGTAGCCCTCTGACAAAATACATGTAGACATCATCCCATTTCCATTGTGAAACTGGCAATGGTTGGAGAAGTCCGGCTGGCTTCTGATGTTCTGCCTTCACCTTGTTGCATATGTCGCAACAGGCCACAAAATAGGCAATGTATTTCTTCATTCCATCCCACCAGAATATTTGCCGAAGGTCTTCATACATTTTAGTACCTCCAGGGTGAATAGAATACGCAGATTCGTGTGCTTCCGATAGGATTTTCTTCCTTAAATCCGCCTAACTGGGTACACAAATCCTTCCACGGAATCGAAGGGTACCATGTTGATCCTTAGAAAAGTCTGAAGTTTGTCCTGCTAACATACTCTTGGCATGTTTCTGCAGGATGGTGTCACTTGACTGGGCCTTGCGGATCTCTTCCTCGAGTGTAGGTACAACTTCCATAATATTAGCAAGACCAGCATCAACTATGACCAGGTTGAGTTGAGCAATCTCCCCTTGAAGTTCAAGAGGCAAGGATTCCATTATGATATTCAGGATGACAGGCTTTCGGCTGAGTGCATCGGCAACCACGTTGGCCGTACCCGGGTGGTAATTTAATCCAAGATCATAGTCCTTGACTAACTCAAGCCATCTTCATTGATGGAGATTTAAATCTGGCTGAGTAAATATAGACTTGAGACTTTTGTGGTCGGCAAAAATTTGGCACCTCTTCCCAGTGAGGTAGTGTCTCCAAATTTTTAGAGCATGAACCACCGCGTCCAATTCTAGATCATGAGTAGGATAATTTCCCACGTGTGGTCATAGCTGTCACGATGCATATGCTACCACCTTGCCATCTTGCATAAGTACGCATCCAAGACCCTGTCTGGAGGCGTCGCATTACACATCAAAGCTGTGGTACATGTCTGGAAGAGTCAACACAGGTGCCGTCGTCAGCCGGATTTTTAGCTCATTGAAACTTTTCTCACAGCCCTCAGTCTATTCAAACTTCTTATCTTTCTTGAGTAGCTCCGTCATGGGTTTAGAAATCTTGGAAAACCCTTCAATCAAACGACGGTAGTAGTCGGCTAATCCAAGAAAACTCCGGATTTGTGATACGGTTGTGGGTGCCAACCAATGAAGCACATCCTTTACTTTGCTCGGGTCCACGGCTCTACCTTCTGCGGACAACACATGTCCAAGAAATCCAACTTGCGTGAGCCAAAACTCACATTTACTGAACTTGGAGTATAGCTGATGGTCATGGAGTCGTTGTAACACAGCTTTGAGTTGTTCTTTGTGCTCTTCTTCACTTTTTGAGTATATAAGTACGTCATCGATGAAGACCACCACAAATTTATCGACGAATTCCATGAATACTTTATTCATCATATGCATGAAGAAGGCAGGGGCATTGGTGAGACTAAAGGACATAACTGTATATTCATAAAGACCGTACCGAGTAGTGAATGTGGTCTTAGGAATATCTTCCTTTTTAATCTTGAGTTGATGATATCATGTCCTTAAATCAATTTTGGAGAATACCTTGGCCCCACCGAGCTGATCAAACAAGTCATCAATCCTGGGCAGTGGATATTTATTTTTGATGGTGACATCATTCAGCTGACGGTAATCCACACACATGCGGAGGCTGCCATCCTTCTTATCCATGAAGATAGCAGGTGATCCCCATGGTGAAGAGCTGGGGCGGATATATCCTTTCTGGAGCATTTCATCAAGCTGTTTCTTTAGCTCCACTAATTCGGATGAAGGCATCCGGTAATACTTCTTGTATAACGGTGCGGTTCCGGGCACAAGATCTATTGCAAACTCAAGCTCTCGATCGGGCGGCATGCCTCGCAGTTCTTCTCGAAATACATCAGGAAACTCACTGGCCACGGGAATTAATTCCAACTCACCAGCCACAGCGGTGAAGACCATTTCTTTCTTGGGTATGCTCCTGCGAGCATATAATTTGGTAGTTTGCCCCTCCTGACTCGTCAAAGTGACTTCTTGGGTCGCGCAATTTCTGCATACTTGATATTGGGTCAACCAATTCATTCCTAAAATAATGTCCAGCTTTACAGACTCAATGATTATCAAGGAAGTTGGAAAATGGGCTCCGTCGATATTGATTTCTAGATTATGGCAGACCAGATTGCTCCTGATCAAAGATCCCGGGGATTGTACCAGCATATTCTTGCCCAAAAGCGAACAAGGAAATTTGTTTTCGGTAACAAAACTCCGCGAAATAAAAGAGTAGGAAGCCCTAGAGTCAAATAAAATTACGGCAGGTATGTTATTAACAGAAAACATACGAATGGCGACTTTGGGGTTCTCTTGGGCTTCGTCTGCGGAGAGATGATGAACGTGCCCAGTGATGTTTTGCTGGGTAGGGTATAACTCCATAAAGTTGACTTGTGGCCTGAATAGAGCATTTGCCTTGCCGTTCTTGGGACACTGTCTGGCATAATGTCCGGTTTGCCCACAACTGAAGCAAGAATTGTTGCACTGGCACTCTTCTTGCACCGGGTTGGTCATGACATTCTTGACTTGGGTGGTGGTTTTGTTAACATTCTGCTGCAAATTGGGCTTGTACTCCACCTGAGTATGTTGCCAGGTACGAGCCTTTTGCACTGGCTGCACTTCCTTCCTTGGCTCGAACTTGCGCTTGTGATCATTATTAGCAGGCCTATTGTTTGATACGAGCTTGTGCTCCCTTTCAGCAATGAAAGCTTTGTACCAGAGTTTGGAAATCTGGGAAATCAAACATACTGAGGGTACATCGGAGTTGCGGGTTTAATCCTCCTGGTGATCCTCAAGACAAGCTTCACTTTCTGAAAACAATTATAAACACAAAAAGAAAACATCAAGAACCCTTCTGAAATTCACCAGAAAATCTTGACAGCAGAGAAAAATCTCATTTTTGGTGAGCTGCTAGATTTCTTCATAAAGAACACAATGCAAAAAGAATCAATTCATTTGAACTTATGGTTAAAAAGTTTTGGCTGTTTGAAGCTCTCTGGATAATATTGAAATTTGAATTTAAATAAACAGAACTAGGGGGAGACGTCGAAGGCGTAAACCTCGCAGGCGCCACCACTCGTACCGCTTCGGGCGCATACAGAGTGGCTGGCTAGTGGGCCCCGCTAGTCAGGTGAGAGGGAGGGGGAGGGAAACATAGGGCGACGAGGCTCCGCCGGAGCACACGCTGGCGAGGAGGGCTCCTTGGCTAGAACTAGAGAGAGGGATCGAAAGAGGCGACGGAGGCGCACCTGCCCGTACCCGTAGGTTATCTAGGGGTGGTCGGACGGCATCGAAAACAGCCTCTCCAGCGGCAACAGAAAGCAGAGGTTGCCAGAGTTGGAGACAACGGCGACTAGAGGCAGCACCAGGGGCTCCAACCGGGCGGAACCGCACCACCGAGGCACGACGGAAGCCCTGGAAGGGTGGCCCAAGCCTGGGAGGGGCTGGAGCTGTGGAGATGACCCAAGGGGATCGCCGGCAAGCTCGAGCTCGGGCACGGCGGCCCGCGGCCTGCCCGGCCGGGCTACAGCTTTCTACGAGTTTGTGGAGTGTGTGTGAGGAGTGGATGATGCTCGAAGAGGCTAGGGAGAGCTCTATTTATAGTCGAGCGATGAGAGGGGCTCGGGCTCCGCCGGAAGACACCTGGACATGGCGCCCAGCGATGAACGGCGTCAGTGAGCGAGGGGGAAGGCGACGCAGCTCACACGGGCACTGTGGGCAAGCGGAGATGAGCACGGGAGCGAGGGGGTGGCGACGAACACAGTGCCCAGTGCACTGTTCGGTTCACCGGACCACGCCTGTGCTTGCTGCGGCGAGCTCTGGCGTCGGCAAGCACCAGGAGAGAGTTATGAGGGTCGGGATGATGATCGGGGCGAAGTTTGGCAAGGTTTGGCAGGCGGGGAAGCGATCACGCGAGCAACAGAGGCGCGGGCGCGACGCAGAGCGCGTAGCCCGTATGCCAGCACGCGTGGACGAACGCGGTCACCGCGTGAACTCTGACCTTAGGCCGAGCTAAGCCTAAACTTCATGTATGGCGTGTAGTCCGTGGTAGATTGAGAGGTTACCACACTTTGGTTTGAGCTCAGGCGCAGTAACATGGATTTCAACTTCCTGGTAAGTTTGTGGACAGTAACTTTGAGAGCTTATTATGGTCAAAATACCGAGAGTTGGGAGCTGGGCTTTGGAGGTTAGCAATCATCTACTAAGGTGACCATGCATAAGAAAATTCAGCCACAAATGAGCAAGTAAAATGGTAGTTGTTGTAGAAACTACCATTTCTGTCCCGAACAAAAAATATTTTCTGTAGCAAAAATATTCCAAAATGTGATGAAATATTTTTGCTCAGGAAGGTACCCTAGGGTTCAAAGAATATTAGGGAATTTTCTCAGATTTTTGTGGGCAAGAAGAATTGTGGTTGCTTTGGAACACAAGGGGCTAGTTAGGGTTTTAGAGAGAAAATGAATATTTTTCATTAGAAAAATATTCATAATATTATTTTGAGATGGATCAGAGAAGAAATGATGTCTTAGGGAGAGAAATAAGTCACTTGGGTGAAAGTCAAGGGGGTACCCAAGTGTTTAAGTCCATCTGAAGTGATTCAAAAAATTTCAAATCCAAATCCAAACCAACTGAAAATCAGGCAAAGAGAAGAGGGCAACAACCAGGCTGTCACAATAACATGTTCCAAAGTTGAAATCGTTTCATTAGTAGTGATAGGCGGTGTTCCCACTAAATTTCCCATAGCATTGAAAGCATCCATAGGGTAACTACTCAAGAAATTCCCTCTAGTAATAATGTCTAGCACAATACCAAGTAGTGATACCCATGTAAAAAATGCGAAGAAGAACTGTAGTGGATTGCTTATGAGTTGATCTATAATGAGCATTGCAAATCCTATACCAAGCATCTTTTAAATTCTCTCCTCCCTTTGCTTAAAATTAATAACTTCATTTTCAGGGTCCACGTAATAAGAGAAGAACTAGCCATAATGACAAGACAAGCAAACAAAGAAGAAAACACAAAAGGGCAAACAGAAAATATTTTTATATTTTTATAAAAAAATAGAAGTGGGGGTAGATGAAAATGAGAGGCAAATAGCAAATAATGTAAATGCAAGGAGTTGAACGTTTATGCGTAGGTACTTGATAGATGTTGATGATGTCTCCGCCACAACGGCGCCAAAAATTCTTCCTGCTACTTGAGAGCAGCGTTGGGATTTCCCCGAAGAGGAGGGGATGATGCAGTACAATAGACATAAATATTTGGTACATCTCCATCGTATCTACTTTTCCAAACTCTTTTGCCCTTGTTTTGGACTCTAATTTACATGATTTGAATGGAACTAACACGGACTGACGCTGTTTTCAACAAAATTGCCATGGTGTTATTTTTGTGCCGAAATAAAAGTTCCCGGAATGACCTGAAATTCACGGAGAATATTTTTGGAATAAATAAAAAATATTGGTGAAAGAATCAAGGCCCACCACCCGTCCAAAAGGGTGGGTGCGCACCCTACCCCATGGGCGCGCCCCCTGGCTTGTGGGTCCCATGAAGCTCCATTGATCTCAACTCCAACTCCATATATTCACGTTAGGGGAGAAAAAAATCAGAGAGAAGGATTCATCGCGTTTTACGATACGGAGCCGCCGCCACCTCATGTTCTTCCTTGGGAGGGCAGATCTGGAGTCCATTTTGGGCTCCGGAGAGGGGAAATCGTCGCCATCGTCATCATCAACCATCCTCCATCACCAATTTCATGATGCTCACCACCGTGCGTGAGTAATCCCATCGTAGGCTTGCTGGACGGTGATGTGTTGGATGAGATTTACCATGTAATCGAGTTAGTTTTGTTAGGGTTTGATCCCTAGTATCCACCATGTTCTAAGATTGATGTTGTTATGACTTTGCTATGCTTAATGCTTGTCACTAGGGCCTGAGTGTCATGATTTCAGATCTGAACCTGTTATGTTTTCATGAATATATTTGTGTTCTTGATCCTATCTTGCAAGTTACAGTCACCTACTATGTGTTATGATCCGGTAACCTCGGAGTGACAATAGTTGGGACACTTCCCAGTGATGACCGTAGTTTGAGGAGTTCATGTATTCACTAAGTGCTAATGCTTTGGTCTGGTTCTGTATTAAAAGGATGCCTTAATATCCCTTAGTTTCCAATAGGAACCCGCTACCATGGGAGGGTAGGACAAAAGATGTCATGCAAGTTCTTTTCCATAAGCATGTATGACTACATACGGAATACATGCCTACATTATATTGATGAATTGGAGCTAGTTCTGCATCACCCTAGGTTATAACTGTTGCATGATGAATGCCATTCGTCATAATTATCCATCATCGATCCATTGCCTATGAGTTCGTTTCATATTGATCTTTGCTAAGTTACTTTACCATTGCCACTGTTACTATTGCTACAAAACTGCTACTATTACTTTTGCCACCATTACCGTTACTTCCATACTACCTTGCTACTAAATACTTTGTTGCGGATATTAAGTCTTTCAGGTGTGGCTGAATTGACAACTCAGCTACCAATACTTGAGAATATTCTTTGGCTCCCCTTGTGTCCAATCAATTAACTTGGGTTGAATACTCTACCCTCGAAAACTGTTGTGATCCCCTATACTTGTGGGTTATCAAGACCTTTTTCTGGCGCCATTGCCGGGGAGCATAGCTCTATTCTCTGTGTCACTTGGAAATTAAATATGTTGATCTCTATGAAGAATTTGAAAGATCAAAGAACCAAGATTTTTCCCTCAACTACGAGGGGAGGTAAGGAACTGCCATCTAGCTCTGTACTTGATTCACCTTCTGTTTTAAGTAAGCGTGCTACACCTACACCTGCTATTGATTCCAATATGTCGCATATTATTGATGATGCCACTTCTTCTATGCATGATGCTTGTGATGATACTACTTATTTGCTTGATAATACTGTGCCACTAGGTGAATTTCTTGATGAACAACTTGCTAGGGTTAGAGAGAATGAAATTACTGAAACTGATGATATTATTGAAACTGAAGATTATGATTCTCCCCCTAGATATTAATTGCCTGTTGTACCTGAGGGTTATATTATGGATGAAGAAACTTCTAGAGACTTTTTTGCTTGCAATGATAGAGATGATCTTAAGAAACTGTTAGCTAAGCTGAAAGAAAAGTCTTTGAATGCTAGAATGCAATATGATCCTAAGTTTGCTACCTCACCTATCTTTGTTACTGATAAGGATTATGAATTATTTATCGATCATGATTTAATTACTTTGATTGAATCTGATCCTTTCTATGGTTATGAATCTCAAACTATTGTGGCACATCTTACTAAATTGAATGATATAGCCACCCTATTTGCTCATGAGGAAAAAATCCGCTATTACTGTATTCTTAAATTGTTTCCTTTCTCATAAAAGGGTGATGCTACAGTATGGTTTCATTGAATGACTTACTACTTCTCTGAAAAATATTTCCCTGCTCATAAGAAACAGACGGCTTTAAAGGAAATATTTAACTTTGTGCAAATTGAAGAAGAGAGTCTCCCACAAGCTTGGGGGAGGCTTCTCCAATTAAATAATTCTTTGCCTCATCATCTTCTCAAGAAAAATGAAATACTTGATATCTTTTATAATGGACTATAGGATGCTTCTAGAGACCACCTGGATAGTTGTGTTGGTTGTGTTTTTAGGTAACGAACTGTTGAGCAAGCTAAATTGCTATTGAATAATATATTGAGTAATGATAATGATTGGACTCTTCCTGAACCAACTCCTAAGCCAACCCTGAAGACAAGAGGTATTCTATTTCTCAGTCCTGAAGATATGCAAGAGGCAAAGAAATCTATGAAAGAAAAATGTATTAAAGCTAAAGATGTTAAGAATTTACCGCCTATTGAAGAAATACCTGGTCTTGATAACCCAACACAGGTAGTAGATGTAAACTCTCTTTATATATTTGATGAAGGTGATATTCCTCATAATAAGCCTGCTAGTCAATGCTTGGATGAGTTTAATAATTTTATTGTTAAACAAGTAAACCTCAATGCTTATGTTAGTAGACAATTGAAACATAAGGCTTACTTGCGTGACCACTTGGGTGATTATATGAGTAGAACTGTTAATGATCTTAAGCTTATTAGTAAACATGCTTCCATGGTTACAACTCAAGTAGAACAAGTACTTAAGGCACAAGATGATTTGCTTAATGAGTTGAATAATAAGAATAATAATAATGATGTTAGAGTTATGACTAGAGGTGGTAAGATGACTCGGGAACCTTTGTATCCTGAGGGTCATCCTAAGAGAGTTGAGCAAGATTCTCAGAGAATTAATACTGATGCACCTAGTCCTAGTAATAAAAAGAAAAGAAAAACCGATAGGACTTTGCATGCTTCTAGTGAACCTGTTGTAGACACACCTGAGAATCCCAATGATATTTCTATTTCTGATGTTGAGACACAATATGGTAATGAACATGAACCTAGTGCTAATGTTGATGATGATGTTCATGTTGATGCTCAACCTAGTAATGATAATGATGTAGAGGTAGAACCTGTTGTTGATCTTGATAACCCACAATCAAAGAATCAACGTTATGATAAGAGAGACTTCATTGCTAGGAAACATGATAAAGAAAGAGAACCGTGGGTTCAGAAACCCATGCCCTTTCCTCCTAAGGCATCCAAGAAAAAGGATGATGAGGATTTTGAGTGCTTTGTTGAAATGATTAGACCTATGTTTTGACTGATATGCTTAAAATGCCTCCTTATGCCAAGTATATGAAATATATTGTTACAAATAAAACAAACATACCGGAAGCTGAAATTTCCACCATGCTTGCTAATTAGACTTTGAAGGGTGGAATACCAAAGAAACTTGGAGATCCAGGAGTACCAACTATGCCATGCTCCATTAAAAATAAACTATGTTAAAACTGCTTTATGTGATCTTGGAGCCGGTGTTAGTGTTATGCCTTTCTCTTTATACTGTAGACTTGAATTGGATAAGTTGACAGCTACTGACATTTCTTTGCAAATGGCTGATAAATCAACTGTTGTACCCATCGTTATTTGTGAGGATGTGCCTGTTGTGGTTGCAAATGTTACTATCTTAACAGACTTTGTTATTCTCAATATTCCCGAGGACGATAGTATGTTGATCATACTTGGTAGACCCTTTTTAAATACCACAGGGGCTGTTATTGATTGCAACAAAGGCAATGCCACTTTTCATGTTAATGGTAAAGAGCGTACGATACATTTTCCGAAGAAATAACCTCAAGTTCATAGTATCAATTCTATTGGAAATTTCCAACTATTACTATTGGAGGTTTTGTATTCCCTCTTCCTACTGTCAAGAAGAAATATGATATTCTTATTGTTGGGGACATGCATATCCCCATTGAGGTAACTTAGTGTTATTCGAAAATTCTCCGGTTTCATGTCACTGGTACAGCGACCTCCTAAACAAACGGTTTAAAACCCCTTTTCGCGACAGAATTTGGAACCATCACCAAGTGAGTGTGTGTGATAGGGTGTCCTTCCCACTCGACCCAGAAATCGTCTGGGATTGGCCTTCCTGGGACCCAGGTTGGGGCCGTGTGTGATCGGGCGAGGCATCGAAACCCAATCATTTTCGTAGGTATGTACATCCCACACGGTGAACCCCATAAATCATTTCCGTAGGTATGTACATCCCACACGGTGAATCCCAGAAATCATTTCCGTAGGTATGTACATCCCACACGGTGAATCCCAGAAATCATTTCCGTAGGTATGTACATCACACACGGTGAATCCCAGAAATCATTTCTGTAGGTATGTAAGTCCCACACGGTGAATCCCAGAAAATCATTTCTGTAGGTATGTACATCCCACACAGTTCTTTGTATGGAAACGTTTGTGCAAGGTGGCCTAACGCAAACAGTTCGCTGTCGTAAGCCGTGTGTGATTGTTAGTTGATCGAACACGCCTACTTTCTAGAAATCGTGTGGGTTGCTTGAGTTCATAGCCCACGGTGCTGTCCGAGTAACCGTTTGCAATAGAAAGCCCCAATAAGCAGGGTAATTAGCCTATTATTGATAATCCATGTACTAATCAAACTGATATTTCTTATAAAACATGCCAGATATTTCATATCCATATAAAAGCAACCAGGATTTCATAATTGAATTACATCAGATAGCTTCGGCACTCAGTTACGCCATTACACAACAGCACCAAGTTTCACATGCAGCATCAAAAACCTTTGGAAAGTAGCATCATACATGGTAAATAGATAGATGAATCTCATTTGGGAAACTACAGAAGCGGAAGGCAAATATTGAGCCTTCAGTGATGTTGAATGTCCTTGCAACTTTAGGCCAGTGGCTATGGATAATTGCCTGCCCAACCTTCGTCCTCTTCAGCAAGACTTCAATATTGTACCGTGGGTGTTGAATGAATACCTTCCTCGCCTCTTGACCATGCAGGTGGTTTGAGAGGTAATCATCGGTGAACTGCTTTGAAAAGTACTGAAAACAAAGCTATGCATAAATTGATGTTGTAAATTTTGAAATGGCGCAAGGGGTAAAAACAAGGTAAAGGAGTTAGACCATCCTATAGTTGACTGATGTCTTCTTCGTTATGCAAACAAAGATCTTGCTGTTATTCGTCGCAAGTTTCTTCATCCTAACAATCTTTCTGAGTTTCTTGACTTGTCTGATATTCATGGACACCTCATTTCCCCATATGCAAAATGGGTCGAACAGTGGGTCTAAGACTCTGACAACAGGACCTACATGTGCAAGACCAAATTGTAAGAAACCTAAATATTAGAATGATTCCTACAACTGCACAATAATGTGCTATTAGCCAAAAGGACCCTGCTTGAACAAACCTCTATGGTAAACCGTAGTGTCTCCCATTGTTTCCCTGCAACACACATAAGGAAGATCTTGATCGGGTTAACTAAGAGTTTCCATACTATCAATAGAATATGCATTGAGTACAGCCAAATTCGATTGGTGTCACATGCATAACAATACAAAATTGTACCCACAGCAAATGAAAATCAAATTGCAGAACTGAACCAAAGAGTTAAATGGACAGCAGACCAAATGAACCAAAATAGTTAACTGAGCACGACATTGCAAAATAGAAACATGTACTAGAAGATAAGACAGTTAACAAAATAAAGAATGCTTGAGAATAGTACTACGAAATGTAGCAATTGTTGGACCAAAGTGTTAACTAAACATTACATTTCAGAGGACCAAACTATTAACTGAACATCAGATTGCATATTAACATTACAGAGGACAAATCACTAGAAGGCACTGGTGGTGGCCTCGAGAAAACATCACGAACTGTATTTTAAAGTAGACAACCGCGCGGCGTTGTCAATGGTGTCCTCGAAGACGAGGTGCTCCTCCAAGATCTAGCGGTCAACACGCATGTCAGCCATAGTGACCTCGTTCGCACGTCCGGTGATACGTCTCCAACGTATCTGTAATTTTTGATTGTTCCATGCTATTATATATTCTGTTTTCGATGTTTAATGGGCTTTATTATACACTTTTATATTATTTTTGGGACTAACCTATTAAACCAAGGCCCAGTGCAAATTGCTATTTTTTGCCTATTTCAGTGTTTCGCAGAAAAGGAATATCAAACGAAGTCCAAACGGAATAAAACCTTCGGGAGCGTGATTTTTGGAACAAACGTGATCTAGAGGACTTGGAGTGGACGTCAAGAAACAACCGAGGAGGCCACGAGGCAGGGGGCTCGCCTACCCCCCTAGGCGCGCCCTCCCCCCTCGTAGGCCCCTTGTGGCTCCACCGACCTACTTCCTCCTCCCATATATACTCATATACCCTGAAAACATCCAGGAGCACCATGAAACCCTATTTCCACTGCTGCAACCTTCTGTACCCAAGAGATCCCATCTTGGGGCCTGTTTTGGAGCTTCGCCGGAGGGGGCATCAATCACGGAGGGCCTCTACATCAACTCCATGGCCCCTTCGATGATGTGTGAGTAGTTTACTTCAAACCTTCGGGTCCATAGCTATTAGCTGATGGCTTCTTCTCTCTCTTTGGATCTCAATACAAAGTTCTCCGTGATCTTCTTGGAGATCTATTCGATGTAACTCTTTTTGCGGCGTGTTTGTCGAGATCCGATGAATTGTGGGCTTATGATCAAGTCTATCTATGAACAATATTTGATTCTCCTCTGAATTCTTTTATGTATGATTTGATATCTTTGCAAGTCTCTTCGAATTATCAGTTTGGTTTGGCCTACTAGATTGATCTTTCTTGCAATGGGGGAAGTGCTTAGCTTTGGGTTCAATCTTGCGGTGCTCGATCCCAGTGACAGAAAGGGAAACGACACGTATTGTATTGTTGCCATCGAGGATAAAAAAGATGGGGTTTATATGATATTGCTTGAGTTTATCCCTCTACATCATGTCATCTTACCTAATGTGTTACTTTGTTCTTATGAACTTAATACTCTAGATGCATGTTGGATAGCGGTCAATGTGTGGAGTAATAGTAGTAGATGCAGGCAGGAGTCGGTCTACTTGTCATGGACATGATGCCTATATACATGATCATGCCTAGATATTCTCATAATTATTCGCTTTTCTATCAATTGCTCGACAGTAATTTGTTCACCCACTATAATACTTATGCTATCTTGAGAGAAGCCACTAGTGAAACCTATGGCCCCTGGGTCTATTCTCGATTATATTAATCTCCCGTCAACAAGTTATTTCTAGTACCGTTTATTTTGCTATCTTTACTTTTAATCTTTATCATAAAAATACCAAAAATGTTATCTTATCATCTCTATCAGATCTCACTCTCATAAGTGACCATGAAGGGATTGACAACCCCTTTATCGCGTTGGTTGCGAGGTTATTATTCGTTTGTGTAGGTATGAGGGACTTGCGTGTAGTCTCCTACTGGATTGATACCTTGGTTCTCAAAAACTGAGGGAAATACTTATGCTACTTTGTTGCATCACCCTTTCCTCTTCAAGGGAAAACCAATGTAGTGCTCAAGAGGTAGCAAGAAGGATTTCTGGCGCCGTTGCAGGGGATATCTATGCACAAGTCAAGACATACCAAGTACCCATCACAAACTCTTATCCCTCACATTACCTTATTTGCCATTTTCCTCTCATTTTCCTCTCCCCCACTTCACCCTTGCCGTTTTATTTGCCCTTATTCTGTTCATCTTTGCATTTGCTTTGATGTCTTACTTGGCTCATTTGGTTGAAATAGTTGTTTATTTATTGCTAAACAGAGAACCTAAGATATATGGATCCTCATCCGCTTGCTAATCTTTTTAAGAGATCCAATTATGATGAACTAATTGCTAGTGAGTTTTGTGCACTAGATTATCTTTATGAAGTTTTGCTTGAAATTCGTGAATCTGAAAATTGTGATGAAGTACTTTATGGAGTAATTCACGATGGATCTTTCAATAGAAAGCATGATTGCAATGATGATAGTATAAATTCCATTAATGTCAATTGTGCTTATAATATGCAAAACCCTAAGCTTCGGGATGCTAGTTTTTCTATGTCTATGTCAGTGGGAAATGACACCTATGGGGTCACTGGGGATCCCTTCTACGGTTGGTGGGTGCAGGGTTGTGCAAAGAGTAGGTCTGGCGGTCGGCACACAAATCGTTTACCCAAGTTTGGGCCGCGGAGACGCGTAAAACCCTAGTCCTGCTTTGGTGTGTATTTAAGTGTTCTTGCATTCTTGAACTAGCTGGAGTAGCTTTCTAGTCCAAAAGATCTGAATCCCTCTCCAGTACGCCTCGAGCTTCCTTTTATAGACAAAAGGGGTTGCCACAGTGGCACACAGGAGGTGGAAAGGTGTAGAGGGGCTGAGTCTATCCCGTGGCACCGTCGGACAAACACATTTAATGCGCTGCCGACGAGCCCCTCTTGCTTTATGGGGGACGACAAAGAAGCTCGTCCCAACTGTCATCGCCTCGCCTGGCTCCGACGCGCGTCCAAGCTAATGAGGCGTTGTAGCGCCACGTTGGCTGGCTGCTGGGCTGGCGCGGAGGTGGAGCCTTCATGAAGATCTGCATGCCACCACGCAGGTGCCTGTTGAGTTGGTGTAGAGGCCGCGCGCTGCCATGTAGATGCCTGCTCAACCGGTCGAGCTGGCAGTTGTATGGGAGCCGCGGTGGAGCCTTGGCGGACGCGAGCCTGGCTGCGGCCTCGCAGACGTCCTCGACAAGGGTCTTGCCGAGGGCCCGACAAGGGTCTTGTCGTGGCACCACGGTCGTCCCCGGCAAGGATCTTGCCGGGGGTCTCGTGGATCTCCATGGCAAGGATCTCGCCAAGGATCGTCGTCTTCTGGTTTCCATCTGATCTTGTGTGTCTATGATCTCTACAAAGATCTGCATGCCACCACGGAGGTGCCTCCCGAGCCTTGCTTCCAATATGTTGTGGGAACCCCTTGGGCTCAAGGGTGGCGCGCTCTGCTGGCGTCAGGAAAGTTGCCCCGGCAAGGATCTTGCCGAGGTTGCAGAAGCCACCCCGGCAAGGGTCTTGCCCGGGGAGTCCACCTCGCCCTCTTGCTCTCTTTGTGTCTCTGGTTTTGGCGTTGCTCCGGTCGTTTTGTGCTCTGACATCCCTCCCCTGCCCTGCTTAGTGTGGCCGTGGGTGCGGCTCTGACTGCCCGTGCACAAGTAAAGGGGTGCAAAAGGAGAGCCCCTACTTTTGTACACCGACAGGAGCCCCCGGGCCTGGGCCACACATAAGCGCAACGCGCTGTTGGGCTAGGCCCAGAATGGTGCCTGGGCAGGTGGGGCGGATATTTACTGCAGTAATTTCCCGTCCGCTGCGCTTCCCCATGACCCGCGTTGAACACGCGACGTGGAGGTCCATGCGTGACGTGGGGTCGTGCATGGGGCGGTTTCCGCACGCATGCGTCACATCATGGTAAAGAGGCGGCCCGTGCCTTCCCCGTAAAAAGGAACAATCACGGGCGCGCTGCTCATTTACCATCTGTGTCGTCTCCAATCTCGGGACCGCCGTCTCCTCCTTCTTCCTCCTCAAGCCCTTGCTCTCGCTCGCCGCTGCCGCATTTTCGCTGCCCTTTCTCCTCCACCTCTCACAGCCACCATGGCACCCAAAACCAGCAAGAGCAAGGGAGTGGTCAGGGACGCCGAGGGAACGGAGCCGTCGGAGAGCGAGTCGGCGGCGCGGCGGACGCAGCTCGCCTACTTCCCCTCGACGGTCGACGCGGTCCACCTCCGGGACAACTTCAGGCCCCTGTGGGGATGCAAGACGAGGGAGAAACGATGGGGCATCCGGCCACGCGCGTCATCCCTGCCAATTGCGCCAAGGCCGCCCCGAATCGGTACCCATTCTTCGTCAACTACTTTTCCTGCGGCCTCTGCCCCCTTTCTACGATTTCTTCAACGACATCATGCACACCTACGACTTCCACCTTCTAGATTTCACTCCAAATGTCGTGGCGTGCATGGCTCTTTTTGCCCATCTCTGTGAGGGCTTTGCCGGAGTGCATCTCAGCATAGCGCTCTTTCGCCACTACTTTTATCCTCGGATCCAGAAGGGAGGCGCCATCTCTGGTTGCGTCACTTGGATCCCAAGGCCCCTGGAGAAGGGGACATATCCAGAGGGCGCCTAGAAGGAGAGGTGGGAGGAATGGCGGAGCCGGTGGTGCTGGATTGAGGAGGAGGACCCTCAAGAGTTTTGCCAAGTTCGCCAGACGCCGCCGGTCCGCAGAGATGACTGGGCAATGTCGACGCCCAGGACGGGAGGCTCACGATCACCACCACCAGGATCCACCACCTCGCCGTTGCCGGGCTCACCCCGGAGATGATTGGGGCGGATTTCGTCCGCCGCCGCATCGCTCCTCTGCACAACAAGGGGAGGCCAGGTTGGCTTTTCAGCAATGCGGCCGACATCATGCAGCTCCACCCTGGCCTGAACCATAACTTCACGATGATGGCGCACGCCCACTTCTGCCAGCAGCTCTTCCAGCTCAACATGGGTCACGACGGCAGGGCCAAAAGGGCCGCGAAGGCCGGCAAGGTCGCCAAGGGGCCCTTGTTCGGGTTGCCGGCGGGGGTGGTCCCGCTGAGCAACAACTCTCGCCAGACCAACATCATCGCCATGATGCCGGACTTCAATGTGCACGGCCTTGACCCGAATTGGGCTGAGCCGGAGGAGGATCAGGTGCAGGAGTTCTTCGACACCTTGGTGGATAAGTATGTCTGCGAGGAGCCACGGCTCCTCCAGGACACCACCCAGGCAGAGCTGGACTACATCGCCGCCAGGGTGGCGGAGGCGAAGCTCGCCAAGGAGGCCGGCAGCGCTGGCGGCATGGAGGATGAGGCCGCGACGGACACGGACGAGAAGGGGCTCGCCCAATGGGCGGAATCTGCTAGGGAGGCCAGCAACGCCGGCACCGGGGCCCCTCTCATCAAAGACGACGCCAACGAGTCGTCTAAGGAGGAGGCCGAGGCTGTCAACCCCCGGTCATGGGGAGAGGGTGTGTCCTGCGGCGAGCCATCTCTAGTGAGCCAGTCCGGCCTGGCAGGGCCGCATAATCGCAACAAACTCCGGAGGCGCCCATGCGCCAGACGAGGGCCGCAGCGGCGGGGAAGGCGGTGAAGGTTGTGATGGCGAAGAAGAAAGCAGCCGCCCCTTCTTCGTCCAAGAGTCCCCCAACTCCACCTGCTTCCCCTCCTCCCGCAGGCGACGACACAGAGGTCTTCTTTGACCTCGGCTCTCTTAGCCCGAGGAGGAAGAGGAAGGCCACAGAAGAAGAGGCGGAGGATGAGTAAGTGTCTTGTCTTCCGTCATCTCTGTCCCTTCGGACCGTCCCACTTTTCTTGACATGTCTTCATCCTCGCAGGGATAGGAAGATGCTGGCCTAGAGGGTGGCGAAGAGGGCCAAGGCCTCGGCGGGCGGCCAGCCCCCGGCGGGCACCTCGAGTATGTCACTGGTGGTGGTGGAGAGCAACCCCCGGCGCAGCCCCCAGCGTGTGGTCATCACTCGCTCCCCTTTGACATGTGTTGGGGCACGATTTCCTGGTGCTGACCTTGCCATGGTTGCAAGAGGAGAATGGCAGCAGGAGGAGCCACTGAGGGCCACCCCCAATGCACCGCCCCCATCGACCACGCCACCCCTAGGGAGGTCCCCGACAAAGGCGCCAAGCACCGAGCCCATGTGCACAGAGGAGGAGGAGGTGAACCTGGGCTCCGGCGGCTCCGTCCCGGCACCGAATGACGATGGGGAGGGGGCCACTTCGTCCCAGCTTGGCGCATGTAAGTTGTTTGCCTCCCGTTCCCTCTCGTTTATATTCTTGCAAACTTTGATCTTGGCTTCGCCTCATTCTCCTTCCCGGTACCCAGATCCTTCCTCGGCAGACCAGGTGGACATGGACACCGTCATCGGAGATGTCGCCAGAGATGCCGCGGCCGAGGCCGTCAAGATCGCCGCTGAGGAGGCCGCCAAGGACGTTGCTGAGGATGCTGCAAAGGGGCCTGCCAGGGAGCCCGGCGAGGCCGCTGCCGAGGAGGCCGGCAAGGGGCCTACCAGGGAGGCCAGCAAGGCCACTGCCGAGGAGGAGGTGGTCGATGACCAGCCTTCCTCCTCCGCTTCCTCTGGCTCGGGCAAATATTTGAAGGTGGGCGACGACTTGTTCGTCCACCTCCCATGGACGGCGAGCACCAGTGCGCCCGCCGAGGGGGAGGTGTTCGACGATGAGGTGCTTGGCGCCGCCGGGCTTGAGGTTGTCGACGGACCGAGCGTCGGCGGCGGCGGTTCCCAGGAAGAGCGGCTCCTCCAGAGCATGAGCGTCGTTCCACAAGTTTCAGGCGCTTCACCATGCCCGCCTGGACAAGGCCAAGTCTAGGATGGCAGCAGTGGACAAGGTGGAGGCGGACCTTGAAGGGCGCGTCGCCGTGGCGCAGGCTTGGTTCCGCTAGGCCTGCAAGGAATTCAAGGCTGCCTAGGACCAGCTGGCCGAGCACAAGCTGGAGCTTGTCATGAAGCAGGCCGACATCGAGAAGGCCTAGGAGACAGCAAGTTGACAGGCCGCCAAGGAGGAGGCTGCTTGGCTCCAGCACCAGGCTGAGCTGAACTCCCAGGAGGAGGACCTTGCCGCCCGTGAGGAGAAGCTCACCGCGACACTCTGCGGCAAGGACGATGAGGTCCAGGAGCTCGTCGTGCAGCGGACCCGGGAACTGGAGCAGAGGCACGAGGAGGCCCTCAATGCTCAGGCCCAGGTCCATGCTGGCAAGGTGAACAAGCTGGAGGCGGAGCATGACGGGCTGAAGAGGCAGGTCCAGGAGCTAACGGGGGAGAGGGACGTGGCCAAGGGCGCTTTGGCTGACGCGCAGGCCACAGTCCTCGAGAAGGCCGAGCTACTCTCCACGGCCAACGAGTCCATCAAGGACCTGAAGCTGAAGCTGGAGAGCCTTGAAGATATGCTCTCGGAGGTCAGGGCCTGGGAGGGGGCCCTGACAGAGAATCTGGAGGAGGAGAGGCAACTGCGGAAGAACGACGCCGCCAGCCACGCAGAGTTCTTCGCGGGCGAGAAGCTCTTGATCAGCCGCCTCGCTGATGTCGCCAGCAGGATCACCACGCAGCTGGCTACCATGGGGATGCCAAACGTGAGGTACATCTCGAAGCCGAACGTGAGTCCTAATGCCAGGCTGAATCTGTTCTTCGAGGGTGTTCTCGGGGCCCTGGAGCGGTTCCACTCAGGGTGGCCTCTCTGGCCGAAGAGGCCCGGAGGCTTTGCCGGGGTGCCATGACCAAGGTCCTCACCAAGATAGCTTACTGGAACCCTGACCTCGACTTCGAAGCTTCACTGGATAGCTTGCCGGACAACATGGACCCCGCGCCACTCAAGGAGCGCATCGAGCCCGTCATCAGCCGCATCGACAGAGTTCGGAGGGTACAAGGCCAGTGCCGGGATTAGGCACCCCGTTTCTTATCGCCGCTGCAGGTTCATGACCAAGACAATTTTTATCTTTAGTTAGAACCATAGCAACAAATGATGTAATATAACTCTGCAGTACTTTTGAAATGATGCATGTTATTTCCCCGTTTGATCTCCATTTGTATGTCCACCCTACGTGAATGGGGTAGGTTTGCCGGCGCGGAAACCCAGGCAGCGCTTTGAGGACGGATCCTCCATGGCCTGCCGGGTATGCTTGCTGCCGGACAAACCACCTCACTGCTCTTGACGCGGCCGCTCGAGCTGTCAAGCGGACTCGAGATAGAACGAGAGCGTTTCCAATCACAGAAGGTCACCCTGCCGCTCTAGACGCAAATGCTCGAACTGTTGAGCGGACTCGAAATAGAACGAGGGCGTTTCTAATAGTGGCAGGGCCCCATTGCATGCAGTTTTTCCATACGCAGGGCAAGATCGTCGAGGAAAATAAACATATATATATATATAAAGGAATTACTCAAAGTTTTGCATGACTTAGCTTTTCTGTCGCTGCGTGAGCATTCGCCGTGTCCACCGAGGATGCCGTTTGTCCGGTCGTCTTCTTGCTTGAAGTGACGACCATGATGAAGTCGTTGCTTCGTCCAGACCGGATTTCCGCAACTGCGCACCCCCTACCTGGCGCGCCAGAGATGTCGGTGGGAAACAACACCTATGGGGTCACTGGGATCCCTTCTACGGTTGGCAGGCACGGGGTTGTGCAAAGAGCGGGTCTGGCGGTTAGCACACAAATCGTTTACCCAGGTTCCGGCCGCGGAGACGCGTAAAACCCTAGTCCTGCTTTGGTGTGTATTTAGGTGTTCTTGCGTTCTTGAACTAGCTGCAGTAGCTTTGTAGTCCAAAAGATCTGAATCCCTCTCCAGTATGCCTCGGGCCTCCTTTTATAGACAAAAAGGGGTTGCCACAATGGCACACAGGAGGTGGAAAGGTGTACAGGGTCTGAGTCTATCCCCTGGCACCGTCAGACAAATGCATTTAATGCGCTGCCGACGTGCCCCTCTTGCTTTATTGGGGACGGCAAAGAAGCTTGTCCCAGCTGTCGTCGCCTTGCCTGGCTCCGACGCGCATCCAAGCTGACAAGGCGTTGCAGCACCATGTTGGCTGGCTGCTGGGCTGGCACGGTGGTGGAGCCTTCACGAAGATATGCATGCCACCACGTAGGTGCTTGCTGAGTTGGTGTGGAGGCCGCGCGCTGCCATGCAGATGCTTGCTTAGCCGATCGAGCTGGCAATTGTATGGGAGCGGCGGTGGAGTCTTGGCGGATGCGGGCCTGACTGCGGCCTCACAGACGTCCTCGGCAAGGGTCTTGCTGAGGGCCCGGCAAGGGTCTTACCGTGGCACCGCGGTCGTCCCCGGCAAGGATCTTGCCGGGGGTCTCGTGGATCTCCATGGCAAGGCCACCAAGGATCGTCGTCTTTTGGTTTCCATCTGATCTTGTGTGTCTATGATCTATACAAAGATCTTCATGCCACCACGGAGGTGCCTCCTGAGCCTTGGTTCCAATATGTTGTGGGAACCCCTTGGGCTCAAGGGTGGCGTGCTCTGCTGGCGTCAGGCAAGTTGCCCCGGCAAGGATCTTGCCGAGGCTGCGGAAGCCACCCCGGCAAGGGTCTTGCCGGGGGAGTCCACCTCGCCCTCTTGCTCTCTTTGCGTCTTTGGTTTTGGTGTTGCTTCGGTCGTTTTGTGCTCCGGCATCCCTCCACTGCCCTGCTTAGTGTGGCCGTGGGCGCGGCTCTGCCTGTCCGTGAACAAGTAAAGGGGTGCAAAAGGAGGGCCCCTACTTTTGTACACCGACAGTCTACTACTTGTTGCAATGATCATGATTGGGGTGATTCTTCTTATGATCTTGAAAATTTATTTAAGCCCCATGATGAATATGAGATTGATTATAATGTTTGCAATAATATTGAAAGTGGGTTTGGAAGAGTGTCAACTTTAGATCCCACATATTTGGAGAATGTTCAATCTTATGAAGTTTTTGATAAAAGTGGGTTTGGAGAGGTCATGACTTTAGTTAATGTTAATCCCACTATTTTGGAAGAGTGTCAACTTTGCATACATGTGGATCGTGTTAAGAATATGTTTTGTGATAGCTATATTGTTGAATTTTCTTATGATCCTACATGTAACTATTATGAGAGAGGAAAATATGGTTGTAGAAATTTTCATGTTACTAAATTATCTCTCGTTATGTTGAGATTGCTATTGTTTCTTTCCGCTTCCTTGCATATGCTAGTTTTTGCTTGCCTTGATAATTTGCTTGCCTATAAGATGCCTATGCATAGGAAGTATGTTAGACTTAGATGTGTTTGTCACGTGTTTTATGATTCTCTCTTTGTACTTCAATTCTTGTCTTTCATGTGAGCATCGTTGAAATCTTCTGCCTAGCTAAAAGGCTTTAAAGAAAAGCGCTTGTCGGGAGACAACCCAATATTTTTCCTTGCTGTTATTTAATAAATAATTCGTATAGCCTCTGTTTAGATGTGGTTTTATGCTTTTAATTAGTGTTTGTGCCAAGTAGAACCTTTAGGAAGACTTGGGGAAAGTCTTTGCGATCTTGCTGTAAAAAACAGAAACTTTAGCGCTCACGAGATTTGCGGCCATTTTTTACTGGAGAGTGCTATTTAGTTAATTCTTTTTTAAGATGATTAATAGATAAATTACTCACGTGCAGAAATTTAGTTTAGAATTTTTTTAGTTACAGAACTTTGCGTTTGATACAGATCACTACAGACTGTTCTGTTTTTGACAGATTCTGTTTTTTGTGTGTTGTTTGCTTATTTTGATGAATCTATGGCTAGTAATGGAGTTTATGAACCATAGAAAAGTTGGAATATAGTAGGTTTAACACCAATATAAATAAATAATGAGTTCATTACAGTACCTTTAAGTGGTCTTTTGTTTTCTTTCGCTAACGGAGCTCACGAGATTTTCTGTTAAGTTTTGTGTTGTGAAGTTTTCAAGTTTTGGGTAAAGATTTGATGGATTATGGAACAAGGAGTGGAAAGAGCCTAAGCTTGGGGATGCCCAAGGCACCCCAAGGTAAAATCCAAGTACAACCAAAAGCCTAAGCTTGGGGATGCCCCGGAAGGCATCCCCTCTTTCGTCTTCGTCCATCGGTAACTTTACTTGGAGCTATATTTGTATTCACCACATGATATGTGTTTTGCTTGGAGCGTCTTGTATGATTTGAGTCTTTGTTTTTTCCATTTACCACAATCATCCTTGCTGTACACACCTTTTGAGAGAGACATACATGAATTGGAATTCATTAGAATACTCTATGTGCTTCACTTATATCTTTTGAGTTAGATAAATTTTCTCTAGTGCTTCACTTATATCTTTTAGAGCACGGTGGTGGTTTTATTTTATAGAAATTATTGATCTCTAATGCTTCACTTGTATTATTTTGGGAGTCCCTTTATAACAGCATGGTAATTTCCTTTGGTTATAAAATTAGTCCTAATATGATAGGCATCCAAGATAAAAACCTGAAAGTGCATTAAATACTAAGAGAAGTTTGATACTTGATACTTGTTTTGAGATATAAAGGTGGTAATATTAGAGGTGTGCTAGTTGAGTAATTGTGAAATTTAGAAATACTTGTGTTGAAGTTTGCAAGTCCCGTAGAATGCATGTATGGTAAA
Organism: Triticum dicoccoides; assembly: GCF_002162155.2. Lineage (NCBI taxonomy): Eukaryota > Viridiplantae > Streptophyta > Magnoliopsida > Poales > Poaceae > Triticum > Triticum dicoccoides. The sequence continues at coordinate 437,564,815 of NC_041384.1, forward strand.
TGTTGTGTGACAAATTTGAAGCATGAGGTGTTCTTTGATTGCTTTCCTTATGAGTGGCTGTCGGGGACGAGCGATGGTCTTTTCCTACCAATCTATCCCCCTAGGAGCATGCGCATAGTGCTTGGTTTTGATGACTTGTGGATTTTTGCAATAAGTATGTGAGTTCTTTATGACTAATGTTGAGTCCATGGATTATACGCACTCTCACCCTTCCATCATTGCTAGCCTCTTCGGTACCGTGCATTGCCCTTTCTCACCTTGAGAGTTGGTGCAAAATTCGCCGGTGCATCCAAACCCCGTGATATGATACGCTCTATAACACATAAGCCTCCTTATATCTTCCTCAAAACAGCGACCATACCTACCTATTATGGCATTTCCATAGCCATTCCGCGATATATTGCCATGCAACTTTCCACCGTTCTGTTTATTATGACACGCATCAACATTGTCATATTGACTTGCATGATCATGTAGTTGACATCGTATTTGTGGCAAAGCCACCATGCTTAATTTTTCATACATGTCACTCTTCATTCATCGCATATCCCGGTACACCGCCGGAGGCATTCACATAGAGTCATATTTTGTTCTAAGGATCGAGTTGTAATTCTTGAGTTGTAAGTAAATAAAAGTGTGATGATCATCATTAGAGCATTGTCCCATGTGAGGAAAGGATGATGGAGACTATGATTCCCCCACAAGTCGGGATGAGACTCCGGACGAAAAAAAGAGGCCAAGAAAAAAAAGTCCAAGAAAAAAAAGAAAAAAAGAGAAGGCCCAAATAAAAAATGAGAGAAAAAGAGAGAAGGGACAATGTTACTATCCTTTTTCCACACTTGTGCTTCAAAGTGGCACCATGATCTTCATGACAGAGAGTCTCTTATTTTGTCACTTTCATATACTAGTGGGAATTTTTCATTATAGAACTTGGCTTGTATATTCCAATGATGGGCTTCCTCAAATGCCCTAGGTCTTCGTGAGCAAGCAAATTGGATGCACACCCACTTAGTTTCTTTGATGAGCTTTCATATATTTATAGCTCTAGTGCATCCGTTGCATGGCAATCCCTACTCCTTGCATTGACATCAATCGATGGGCATCTCCATAGCCCATTGATTAGCCACGTCAATGTGAGACTTTCTCCTTTTTGTCTTCTCACACAACCTTAATCATTATATTCTATTCCACCCATAGTGCTATGTCTTTGGCTCGCGCTCATATATTGCGTAAAAGTTGAAAGAGTTTGAAAAGGCTAAGTATGAAACAATTGCTTGGCTTCTCATCGGGGTTGTGCATGATGAGAGCATTTTGTGTGGCGAAAATGAAGCATGGCCAAACTATATGATTTTGTAGGGATAAGCTTTCTTTGGCTATGTTATTTTGATAAGACATAATTGCTTGGTTAGCATGCTTGAAGTATTATTATTTTTATGTCAACATTAACCTTTTATCTTGAATATTTCGGATCTGAACATTCATGCCACAATAAAAAAATTACACTGAAGAATATGCTAGAAAGAATTCCACATCAAAAAATTTGTTTTTATCATTTACCTACTCGAGAACGAGTAGGAATTAAGCTTGGGGATGCTTGATACGTCTCCAACGTATCTATAATTTTTTTTATTGTTCCATGCTATTATATATTCTGTTTTGAATGTTTAATGGGCTTTATTATACAGTTTTATATTATTTTTGGGACTAACCTATTAACCCAAGGCCCAGTGAAAATTGCTATTTTTTCCTATTTTAGTGTTAAGCAAAAAAGGAATATCAAACGCAGTCCAAACGGAATGAAACCTTTGGGAGCGTGATTTTTGGAACAAACATGATCCAAAGGACTTGGAGTGGACGTCAAGAAACAACCAAGGAGGCCACGAGGCAGGGGGCGCGCCTATCCCCCTGGGCGCGCCCTCCCCCTCGTGGGCCCCTCGTGGATCCACCGACCTACTTCTTCCTCCTATATATACTCATATACCCTAAAAACATCCAGGAGCACCATGAAACCCTATTTCCACCGCTGCAACCTTTTGTACCCAAGAGATCCCATCTTGGGGCCTTTTCCGGAGCTCCGCCGGAGGGGGCATCGATCACGGAGGCCTCTACATCAACTCCATGGCCCCTCCGATGATGTGTGAGTAGTTTACTTCAGATCTTCGGGTCCATAGCTATTAGCTAGATGGCTTCTTCTCTCTCTTTGGATCTCAATACAAATTTCTCCTCGATCTTCTTGGAGATCTATTCGATGTAACTCTTTTTGCGGTGTGTTTGTCGAGATCCAGTGAATTGTGGGCTTATGATCAAGTCTATCTATGAACAATATTTGATTCTCCTCTGAATTCTTTTATGTATGATTTGTTATCTTTGCAAGTCTCATTGAATTATCAGTTTGGTTTGGCCTACTAGATTGGTCTTTCTTGCAATGGGAGAAGTGCTTAGCTTTGGGTTCAATCTTGCGGTGCTCGATCCCAGTGACAGAAAGGGAGACAACATGTATTGTATTGTTGCCATCGAGGATAAAAAGATGGGGTTTATATCATATTGCTTGAGTTTATCCCTCTACATCATGTCTTCTTACCTAATGTGTTACTCTGTTCTTATGAACTTAATACTCTAGATGCATGTTGGATAGTGGTCGATGTGTGGAGTAATAGTAGTATATGCAGGCAGGAGTCGGTCTACTTGTCATGGACATGATGCCTATATACATGATCATGCCTAGATATTCTCATAATTATTCGCTTTTCTATCAATTGCTCGACAATAATTTGTTCACCCACCGTAATACTTATGCTATCTTGAGAGAAGCCACTAGTGAAACCTATAGCCCCCGAGTCTATTCTCCATTATATTAATCTCCCGTCAACAAGTTATTTCTAGTACCGTTTATTTTGCTATCTTTACTTTTAATCTTTATCATAAAAATACCAAAAATATTATCTTATCATCTCTATCAGATCTCACTCTCGTAATTGACCGTGAATGGATTGACAACCCCTTTATCGCGTTGGTTGTGAGGTTCTTATTTGTTTGTGTAGGTACGAGGGACTTGCATGTAGTCTCCTACTGGATTGATACCTTGGTTCTCAAAAACTGAGGGAAATACTTACGCTACTTTGCTGCATCACCCTTTCCTCTTCAAGGGAAAACCAACGCAGTGCTCAAGAGGTAGCATGCGGCCGCATGCTACTCAGCTCCATGTTATATTGCGTGTAGAATGGCTATGGGCGGCGCTTAATTGGAGGAGGGGTGCAGTGATTTCGGTGGAAGGTGTCGCTCCGTCAGTCGGGGCATGTGGGACAAGAAAGGAGGAGGATGGTGTGGGTGGGGTGTGGATTACCTCACCATATCGACGAGTCTGCGTAGCAAGAAGAAGGGTCGGCGGCGAGGAAGCCGCACAACAAGAAGAAGGGTCGCCGACGAGAAGGCGGCTGTGAGAAGAAGGGTCGCCAACAAGGAGGCGGTGCTGCAAGAAGAAGGGTCGTCGGCGAGGAGGCTGAGCTGCCAGTAAGCAGCAGTGAAGGTTTGAACTTGGAAAGCAAGGAGGAACAGTGGAAATGTGGCTTTTGGTAGGAGGGAGGGGCGGGGAGATAGATATTTCCGTGGTGGCAAAAAAAATTCGCTCGGTGCCACGAGAAACTGGCGTGCAAGTGTGGTTCAAGCGGGGGCGGTGGATTGTAGACGACGAAGCTTCCTGCGTAAGCCAGACAAGACGGTGCGCCAAGATATTTTATATCGCATCCCACATGATTCTTTCTAGTAAACTATTTGTGGTATACCTGATTTTTTTCATTATGTTTTGAAAGACAAAATGGTGTTACAGAGGGAAAGGATGGTGTTTGAATTGCTAGAACATTTACGTACGGTGAACATGCAACTAATACATAACTGTGGTGTTTAAATTTGGAATTATTCCGGGTTCGTTTGGCGTTTTTATGCATTAATTGAGTTTTTGGGCATTTAATCTGCTTAATTCAAATTTGAACTACAAGCACATGCTCCAATGCACCAAAGTTTGCTGAAAAATCACATGGGTGTTTTTGGGTGAATTTATAGGTCCCATGCAAGAAATGGGAATAAAATTCAAACATCTGAGTGTCGTGGCTCGGCCGGAATGATTGAGAAACTTGGTTTTTTAATCCCTGTAAATCCAAAACACAGCTGAAAATCATGAAACCTAGCATGGTGTCATGACATGGCACCAACATGTTGCAGTAATTTTTTTGGCCGAATTGGGACAAGCTTTGGTGTAAGCTTCCTGCAAACCGGAGCTTCCCTCAAGAAGGCTCCTGGTTGCGAGAGGGAACGTGTCACCTCCGTGTGCGAAACGACATATGTACACTAACTTCTCCCACCTTAATTTTTTTACACAGGCAAATTAGACCAAATAGAAGTATCATGCTAAATTTTGGAATTCTTCCGTGTTTGTTTGTCCTTTTTATACATTAATTGAGTTTATGCGCATTTAATGTGTATAATTCAAATTTGAACTACAAGCATGTGCTCTAGTGCACCAAAGTTGTTTTAAAAATCACATGTGTGTCCTTGGTGAATATCTAGGTCCCATGCAAGAGATGAGAGTGAAATTCAAACATCTGGGCGTCGTGGCTCGGCCAGAAATATTGAGAAACTTGGTTTTTTAATTCCTGTAATTCCAAAACATGCCTGAAAACCATGAAACTTGGCATGGTCTCATGACATGGCACCAACATGCTGCAGTAATTTTTTTGGCCAAATTGGGACAAGCTTTGGTGTAGGATTCTTGCAAACCAGAGCTTCCCTCAAGAAGGCTCGTGGTTCCGAGAGGGAACGTGTCACCTCCGTGTGCGAAATGACATACGTACACTACCTTCTCCTGCCTTAATTTTTTTACACAACCAGATTAGACCAAATAAAAGTACGGTGCTAAATTTTGGAATTATTCTGGGTTATTTTGGACTTTTTATACATTAATTGAGTTTATGGGCATTTAAAGTGCATAATTCAAATTTGAACTACAAGCACAGGCTCCAGTGCACCAAAGTTGTTTGAAAAATCACATGTGTGTCCTTGGGTTAATTTCTAGGTCCCATGCAAGAGATGGGACTGAAATTCAAACATCTGGGCGTCGTGGCTCGGCCGGAAAGATTGAGAAACTTGGTTTTTTAATTCCCGCAATTCGAAAACATGCCTGAAAATCATGAAACTTGGCATGGTGTCATGGCATGGCACCAACATGTTGCAGTAACTTTTTTGTCCGAATTGGGACAAGCTTTCGTGTACTTGTTCCAAACCGGAGCTTCCCTCGGGAAGGCTCGTGGTTCCGAGAGGGAACGTGTCACCTCCATGTGCGAAACGACATACGTACACCGCCTTCTCCCGCCTTAATTTTTTTAAATAGCCAGATTAGACCAAATAGAAGTATTGTGCTAAATTTTGGAATTATTCCAGGCTCGTTTCGTCTTTTTTATACATTAATTGAGTTTCTGGGCATTTAATGTGAATAATTCAAAATTGAACTACAAGCAGATGCTCCAGTGCACCAAAGTTGTTTGAAAAATCACATGTGTGTCCTTGGGTGAATTTCTAGGTCCCATGCAAGAGATGGGAGTGAAATTCAAACATATGGGCGTCGTAGCTCGGCCGGAAAGATTGAGAAACTTGATTTTTTAATTACTGTAATTCCAAAACACGCCTGAAAATCATGAAACTTGGCATGGTGTCATGACATGGCACCAACATGCTGCGGTAATTTTTTTGCCCGAATTGGGACAAGCTTTGGTGTAAGCTTCTTGCAAACTGGAGCTTCCCTCAAGAAGCCTCGCGGTCCCGAGAGGGAACGTGTCACACTACTAGGAAAAGGCCTGTTAGTGGTGCACCTGTTTTGGCCATTAATGGCGCACTACATGTGCGCCACTATCTTCACACCATTAGTAACTAATACTAATGGTGCACCCCTGGTGCGCCATTAGTATACCAAACAGTAGTGGCGCACCAGGCAGTGCGCCATTAGTGTGTCCCGTGGTGCGCCATTAGTATGCCTCCGAGGGGGCCATATTTACCTTTGTGCTCTGGGTTACTAATGGCGCACTACTAGGCAGTGCGCCACTAGTGTGTTTATTGCAGTGCGCCACTAAATTGTTGTGTGGTGCGCCACTAGTATGAATATTAGGATTTTTTTCTTTTCTGATATTTGCACAGGTTACAAAATATATTACTAGACAAAATATAGACAACACCACACAGCAACAGCGGATTTATCGAATACAATAGAAGATTAATCTTCGAATACAATTCATCATATTAGTCTCCGAATTCAAAAGACCGAACAAAGTTAGAACATTACAAGTCTCGAGACCGCGAGTAGCGAGTTTGTCTTCACATTACAAGTCAATATCGATCATCTAAACTACCATCACATAGAAGAGAGCTGCGGTCATCATGATTAGCATCATCGTGATGAAACTGGTCTTCATCCGGTTCCTCCTCTGCTCCCTCCTCTCTCCCGCTAGATAGCGCGCGTATCTAGCTTCCACCTCCGCCCTAGTGGTGTACCCTTTGTAACTTTACCACTGAAATGGTGAACCTGTCTCCGACACTCCTCCCAGTCGTCGTAGACTCCGGGAACCTTGCCCTTGTACACGACATACGACGACATCTCTATGCACTAGCCAAACAAAACGTTAGTAGCAATTCAGAGACAATACATAGGCAATATATAAGTATGCAACAAAAGGATCGGAAGAGAAAAGCAAGACGTTAATAGCACGATTCATGGTCCTACTAATAAATAGCATCGATTACATATAAGTTGAGCGACTGTCCAAACCAAAGAGACATACAAGTTCATTAAAGTTTAATTACAACATGAGCTAATCGATATTTCAGAACTACACATAGCATCACTACTTTCGACTCGACTCAGGGACCTGAGCGTGGATGAAGCCGCCGTCTGTCATGATGGTCATGAAATCGCGGGCGTTGTTAGCCTGCATTTGTAGTGTTGTTTCTATCGCACTGTTGGACGGTTGATATCTGAGGTAGAACTGCCCCGAGGTATGAAGGACATCTTGATGGATGATTTCCGCAAACTCCGACTGGATGCGAAAGAATTCTTGTCTGATGTCCGCATCCTAGATTGCCGACAAGCTTGCGGCCCAATCTTTGAGATAATTTGGTAGCAGAAGGTGATTATGGTCACATACGATCGCCCGCATGTGATGGAGGGCGTAGTAGGATCCTTCTGACCGCCAGGCGGCTGCTTGACGCAGGGGAACGTTGTTTTGTGGGCGAACACGTGCTTGCCGTACCTACGAATTGGCCTGGTGAAGGTGCCTCCAGATCTGGCGTAGCCGGGGAGAACATCATCAAGAACTTTCTTGATATTTGTGTAGTCTTTCTTTGACTGACGGTCTGAGTCGAAATACGTGGCCATGGAATATTTTGGGATAAAGAGGATGAGTGTGCAATGTGTGTCACTGCACAAAAAACGGAATGTTAGAAAAAAAGAACGATCGAAATCTAAGAAACCATATGTTACGGGGCGGTGAGGGGATGACTTACTCGGGAAAGTAAGGCACGAGGAAGTTATCCTTATCTGGGTTTTCCAGAATGACGCCTTCGAGGTATGAACTCGTGACTTGCCGGTCCCCAGTGCTGCCCAAGATCTTGGCACACATGTAGAAGGGGTCTACTATCACGATGTCCGAGGTCTTGTCTCTAATGATCCGCATCTGCATACTCAGCAAAAATAGCTGAACAAAGGTGTAGTGCAACGGATGAAGGTTAAACATAGCGAAGATGTCATCAAACCGCATGACGATCATACCCCCGATGGCGCTATCCACAAAGCCCTTGCCCTCTGGCACCTTGGCCACGAAAACCGGGTATGCCACATCATTCTCTCGGAGACGCCGCTTCTCCAAAGAAAGAACACTATCATGCAGACTCCGCATAGCACCGGTTGCAGCATTGAGAAGATTAGTCGGTAGCATCGGCCTACCTGCCACATGCACCCTCCTCGAGATATCCTTAGGTGAAGGTGGCCCGTCCTGAGCACGGATCGTACTCGGTGCGGGCTGGCTCGCACCCTTGTTACTCTTTCTTTTTCGTCCCTTCTTCTTCTACTATAATGGGATCGAGTTCTGCTCACAGACAACCTTCTTGAGTGTGTTGGGGCTGATAATATTTCGCACCTCGGCTATCTGAGGCTCGGTGAAGGCGGCAGCTGGAGGCGTCTCCTGAGAACTGAACGCCAGACGACGCCTGTTGCAACTGGGTTTCTCCATGGTACCATCTAGATCGTCTTTTGCAGGGTTGGGTTCTTGAGAAGGAGGCCCCATGAATTCGTCACCGTACCCATGTTCGTTGAAGTACTTATCGATGTTGGTAAATGTACTGTCGTTGTCGTCGTCAGCGTCGTCCGGATCCTATGCCATATGCATGTCCGGATCCTGTGCCATATCCATGTCCAGCATGTCCGGTAGTGTTGCGGGGGTCTTGCCATGGCTTGGCGCCGGCACGACTGGCGGTGTTATCTGTGGGGTGGTGTCCCCCGCCCCCAAACAATCTGGCTCTTCGGCCAAAGCATGGGCCCTCTTATGCAGGCGCTGAGGGTCATCACATCATCTTTGTCGGCCCCATGGGGTTGATATGGAGGTAACATGTCATCGAAGCCCGGTAGCACCCGAACCAGTTGAACCCTATAAACGATGGGTGGCATCTAATTACCGTGGAACACGCGGCTGCCTGGTTGAACGATTCTGCCCTTGGCAACATCGACCAACTCGTTGTTCATGAAGTGCAGGAGAGTGCACAGAACATCGGCGGCGCCCTGCGAAAACATGTAGGGCGTCAGGGATGCCCAGTCAAAGGCAAGGAGATGAAGTCATCGGCCGAGAGGCTTAATTAGTTATAGTGATGGCGTCGAGCTCGGCTAATGTCGAGGCACCGCCAACGGCGGACGTGCAAGTGACGGAGGGGCCGCTTGCTGCCGAGGTGCCGCCCGGCGTATTCTTCCCACACCCGGGTGTATTAAGCTGCAATGCCGGCGCCACCGCGGGAGACACCAATGCCGCCTCCGCCGGAGACACCAATGGCGCCGCCGGCGCGTTGCGCGAGTTGCTGCCCGTGAAGCTGGGAATTGGGGGCGGCCCCTGTTGGCCGCCCGCAATCCACGCCTATAGCCCAGAAAATAAGGTAGGCATAATGGTGGTGATTGTCGCTCCCAGTTGGTCTCGCACTTGCTCTTTGACGATCTCCGAAATCCGTGCCACTTGTGGCTTGAGTTGTTGAACCTCGCGCTCCTGGCTTTCCGAGCTGGTCTTTCTCTCGTTTCGCCCAGCGGTATAGTACTCCGACCATTTCATGGACAAGCCTTTGCCGGCCACACGACCAGCTGACGTCGGCTTACTGCGCCTATCCTTGTTTTTCATTACGTTCAACCCCCTATTTAAAGGGGTGTCGAAAGGGGAGCTTTGAGACGACCCCGCGCTACTGCTTTCAGTGTCCTGCGGAAGGAACGTGAACCATTTAGAAATTTGGCTTCATTAATTAGAATGCAACCATATGGAGCTAATTACGCGGGGGGTGTATTCCTTACCAAAACACGCTCAAGCGCCTTGGTCTTCGGATCCGTGGTAAGCTCCTTGGTTACCGGGTCAATCTTGTACTGGGCCCTGACATAGTTCTTGGTCTGCTTGTCACGGTATTTCTCAAAGAGGGCCGGTAGGCCTTTGTCGGCACGCTCCGTGTCCTCCTTGTCCCATATAGGTTCCGCCACTCCGTAACTGTCGGGACCGAGTTTGTGGACCCCTAAGTTCATGTCCCGCATCTCTTTCCCCCACTAACTTGATTCCGCCGATGAGTTTCTCTCGCACTTGATCTTGAACTCCCGGTAGTCATCTTCGCTGATCGAAGGATTTTTCTCCTTGATCTTCTCATAACTATCACCTTTTTCAATCATGCTCTTCACCGAGGCTCTCCAAGTAGCCAGGGCCGTGCTCATCTTCGTGAGGGCGGCATTGTTCACTTTATTCCCTGAGAGGCATGTGTTTGTGAAGTCACCGGGGAACTTGTATCGTTCATGCAGCTTTGTGAAGAGGAGGTTGCGCAAATTCCCTCGGTCACGATGCCTTAGGTTCTCGGTGTTGATCGAGACAGTGCTCTGGAGAATGCACCCGAGCTGTCCCGCGTACCCCTTGACTATTTCTGGGGGCGCCGTTGGATGCCCCTCGGAGCACACTTCAGTAAATTCCTCCGTGACGGTGCCGAGCATGTTCGGGCGCCGGTCCTTCCGTTGCCTCTTCGGTTGGCTGCCATCTGTGCGTGCGCTGCCATCATCAGTGGTGGCATCCTCGGCGGCACCATCAGTGGTGTCATCCCCGACGCCACTAGGGGTTGTGTAGTCAGGATCGGTGTCGGGGGCGGCGTCCTCATAGCGGTGAGGTTCTTCCTCCATCTCCTGGGACAGCTCCCAGAATGCCTTGCCCGAACCACCGGCCTCATCATTGTTGGCCATGTTTCGCTCTAAATAGGAAAAAAGTTTGGTCAAAAAGTTGGTTATTGTCAAGGAACAAGATCTCATCATTTAGGGTTTGTGAGGAATTATCATGGTCTCATCATTTAGGGTTTGTCGACACTGAGGCATCCTAAAAGCTAAGCTTTTATCATTTAGGGTTTGTCGACGCCGAGGCACCCTAAAAGCCTAAGCTTTCATCATTTAGGTTTTTATCGACACCGAGGCACCCTAAAAGCCAAGGTTTTATCATGTAGGGTTTGTCGATGCTGAGGCACCCTAAATGCTAAGTTAAGTTTTCATCATTTAGGGTTTATCGATGCCGAGGCACCCTAGGTTGACTGATGTATATGGGTACTCTAAATGGCAGATCGCATCGGCAGCACCGCCTACTCGAGTGCCTAGGAAAAGAGCGCTGGTGCTTCCGATCATGCTACCCCCTCACAGCCAGAGAAACAGAGAAGGCAACTTGTTGGTTAAACTATCCCAAACAGAGTATTATATCACAGGCACACACATATGTATATATATCACACATACTTGAGTTAACACAGACTACAAAATGGAACAAGTTCACAAGGTTGGATACACATATATGGTGACAGATAGAGTAATAATTATGAGTTGATATCACACTTCTATATGTATAACACAAGAGGCAGTTGATCCAACTTAATTAAGTACTAAGATACCCCGGCCCATGCATTAGTCGCAAGTACCCCATATGTCCTATTTTTAGCAAAGTCATGCTAAAATTCACGGAAAATTTCAGCACGACCTTTGCTGAAAATAGGACATATGAAGTACCCGAATTTGTTGGAACGGAAGTTAATCGACATTCCGGCAAACTCAAGGGCCTCTCAGGGTACCTGCAAAATCATCATGACACGATGGTCGGAGACAAAACCCAGCAAACTCCTTCCCTTCACTCGGGGTACAACAATATATCTTCTAGCCATGAAACCCTACCCTGGTTCTCCTTTCTTCCTCTTGCCGAAGAGAAGTTGGCTGCAGAGGATGGTTCAACTCAGATAAGCCTGCAGAAGTTCATTTTATAATTCTGTTTAGTTCCAAGCATATACGAATACTCTTCAGAGTGGGCACAAAGATGGAAGCAAACTAATAGCACAAAGTGAATAGCAAATCGGCTACTGAAACCATGCTGAAACTTTACTGAAACTACTCCTTGCAAGCAAACTGAAACTACTCCTTGCAAGCAAATTGTCTTGGAAGGAGTATTGTGTGCACAAATCTACTCCATCTAGTTGCTTTCACTTAGAGATTGTTAGGTAGCCGATAGCACAAACAACATGAGTCATTCTTCAGACCGTTACAAATAGAAACAATGGTAACCAAGGTTAAAAACCAACAATCCTATATATTGAAATCTTTCGGTTGTTTAGTGTTCTAGCTTGGAAGTTGTACCTACCACTATTTTCTGGAGATTACATTCTTAATGGAGGGCTATGGTTGTGCACTCAAAAGTTGTTGGAAAGAAAATACCCTGTATTTTAGTGCATTATAGTACACAAAAGTAGGCAAAGTTCCTGTGAAAATATAGATGCAAGGAAAAATAAGCAGCCAAATAAGAAGTTGTGTACTTCAGAGGATGTAAATGTGTAGTTCCTAGAAAAATATGCAATCAAACAGACTAGCAATGTTGCTGTAATTACTTAAAATCTTATGTGACTGCTTCAGTAAAATTAAGAAACAGAGAGTGCTTGGAAGGAGTATTGTGCACAAAGTGAATTTGTAGCACACAAAACTTGAGAAAATGACACCTAACACCAAAACTACAAACAGAACTGAAGAAAAATGGCAGGGCAGAGCCAGCATCATCTATTGTCACAGCATTCTTGCCAGTAAACCCTAACAAGCATGATATAATTGCTCATGTATTGTCAATAGCATAGCCACCCCTATCTATCAACCACACAAACAAGTATTTGAGATTCCAACAACTAGGACCCCTTGCAGTCTGGTGATCCCTCCTATATGCCTGATGGGTCACCGCGATGTGAAAAACTCACAACCATTTTCATTAGCAGCACAAGTAAGATGGCAAGCCCCTGTTGCCCAGATCAAACTGAAATGCATCTGTATGCCTAATTGAAGAGATTTAATGTCGTGAAAGTGATTCATGCCTTACTAGTGTGAAACTATGCCAAAAACAGCATACAGCAAAATAGGTTCAAATGTAAGATGGCCTTGAGTTGGTTAGTTTGATTGGGGATTGATCAGTACAAGCATAGAAGCTCAAATCAGAATATTGGCATCTCTACGAATAAAGATGTCCCATTATCCAAATATAAGAGTATTCAACTAGTTAATGTTACCTGCATGGCCCTCTCTCTCCCCCATTTCATTGGTTTGCCAATCTCATGTTGTCCTTTACCTAAAACATATATGTCAATAGGAAAATATATACCTACAATTTATAGTTTAATTCCCAAAAAACTTATATATATATATATACATGTTTTGGGGGTTGAAAAAAATGCAAGACTTGTATAGTATATGTTCACAAATATGATAATTGGTATGATTTAAGAGATTGTGTACAGCTCATGAACTTGCTACAAGACAGAATGGATTTCCTAAAAGAATGGGCCTCTTAACAGATTTTATTTTATTTTATCAACAAATCAAAATAATGAATTGAACTGGTCATTTCATTTTACTTCCTAGGTGAATTAGTACTGATTGTATCAGTGCTAAAGTTGGAAACTTGTGATTTCAATCTGGTGTATTTCTTCAAAAAGTATTTTTTACCTACATGTACCAAGCTAAGGCTATTTTGCAAAAATCTGCGGTGTCAGTTGACACCACAAAGATGTGTGTAGCCTCACCACTGCTACTGGATTTCTGTCCTTGACAAATCTACTAATGATTTCTAGCAGTAGGATGTGAACCAAAGAGAGCTACTAGCACAAGACAAGAGCATATATAGTGGAGGAAGGGGGCAGAATGAATTACATACTGAGTTATTGACTAGCCAGTAGAGTGGAAACGCCCCGTGCTGGATCCAAGCGAGCCTCACCACTTCCTGATCTAGGCAGAGGACGAGATGGCTGAAAAAGGACACATACAAATCCAATTAGGAACATAAAGCACTTGCGTTTGGTGGATATGCACAAATCCAGGGAAGCAAATTGAAAGCATACTGCACTAGAGGTTAATTTCAGAGGAGATGCACACATGACTCACTGTGGCTACCAATTTTGATTGATCGAGCCATGGAGGCCATGATTTTCAGAGCAAGAAAAGTGGGCTCTAGGGTTTGTAGGGGAGGGGATGGAGAAGTGGAGGACGGGGGAGGAATCACCTTGGGAATAACCGGCAGTGGAGGACGCTGACGGTCTGGCGGCGGTGGGGTGGACGCGCTGCTGCTCCTCGGCGAGGTGGACACGCTGCTACTTCTCCTTGTTGGTGGGTGTCGACGGTGTTGCTGCTCCTCGCACAGCGGACGAAACTGCAGCTCCTGGAAGGGTGGTGCGCAGCGGGCCAGGTAGGGGCGGCGGTGCAGTGGGTTGGGGCAGCGTAGTGGGTCTGGGCAGCAGCGCAGGTAGGGGCGGCAGCGCAGTGGGTCAAGGCAGCGGTGCAGGTCGGGGGCAGCGCAGGTCGATCGAGGGTTGAGAGGTTGAGATTGGGATCGATCGGGGATTGGGGATTTTAGTGGGAGGAGGGTTAGCAATGGCGCACCTCCTAGGGGTGCGCCATAAGTACCCTGATAGCAATGGCACACCTTCCTTGGTGCACCATTACTAATTTTTTTTATTATTATTTTTAGTTGCATCTAATTTTTTTTAGAAAATGACGATTATATTTGAAAACATTTATGAATGTGAAAAAATATCATCAAATTTTTTATTTGAAAATATTTATGAATATGAGAAAATATCATCAAATTTGTTATTTGAAAATATCATCAAATTTGTTATTTGAAAAAATATGAAAAAAATATCATAAAAATTGGTATACCAATGGCGCACCTCCTCGGGGTGCGCCATAAGTACCCAGATAGCAATGGCGCACCTTCTCCTGGTGCGCAATTACTAACTTTTTTATTTTTAGTTGCACCTAATATTTTTTTAGAAAATGACGATCAAATTTGAAAACATTTATGAATGTGAAAAAATATCATCAAAATTGTTATTTGAAAATATTTATGAATATGAAAAAATATCATCAAATTTGTTATTTGAAAATATCATCAATTTTTTTGGATTTTTAGTTGCATTCATTTGTGAATTGGTAAAACATTTATGAATATGAAAAAATATCATCAAATTTGAAAAAATATTCATGAATTCAAAAAGTGACCATGAAAATTAAAAATATTCATGAGTTCAAAAAATATTAACAAATTCAATATTCATGAGGACTAGGACAGAAGAAATATCATTTCAATATGTCAAATTACAATCGAGAAATGAAGACTACGATTTAAATACAATCGATCTTAGCTAGCTACCTTTTCACAATCTTCTTGCCCATCTTTTTCGCAAATGGAGTTCTTCTGTGGAACGAACGTCCTTTAGGTAGGGTGGTCCTGCTTCTTCTTGTGGTGTATGGCACCTCATCATCGTCGTCATGTTCCATCTTCGGGTCGCCGTACTTGTCGAAGTCTTGCTCATTAGCGACTCCATCCATTCCGATGTTCTTCCTTTTGCCTCTCCTCACGACAACACGACTGGGCTTTGATGGGTCGGTAATGAAGAAGCATTGGTCCACTTGGTAAGCCAGTACCCATGGCTCATTTTTCGCGGTGACGTTTGCGCCCGCGGTCTTGGATTTGGCTTCGGGTATAACCATGGTGGTGAAATACCGGTCTTCTTTTATGACACTCTTGGACCATCTGACATGGAACATCGGGACCTTCTCTCCAGCATAGCTCAGCTCCCAGATCTCCTCGATCCTTCCATAGTATCTGTCCTTGTCGTTACCAGTGTAGGATTCCATCATTACCCCACAGTTCTGATAACCATCGCTCTTCATGTCCTTGTCCTCGGTGTAGAATGTGTAGCCATTGATATCGTACGCCTCATAGGTCATCAGGTTGTGCTCGGCGCCCTATGACAAGGCGAATATGAGGTTTTCTTCCGCGGAAGAATCCTCATGTAAAGGGTACGACAGAAGCTTCTCCTTGAACCAACGCGTCAAACATGAGTTGTGCTCTTTGATTATATCTCCGTTCGTCCTCTGTTGGCCTCGGTCATTGTACGTCTTTTCAATAAACGTTTTGTGCTCTACCACCCAAGGATCGACCACGTCTATGTGTTGTAGCGTGACTAGGTTTGCTCTTTCAAAGTCGGCGAGTCGACCCTCGAAGTCGGCATGCATTTCGCGGTGACCATCGCGGTGACCCCATCCAGCGAGCCTGCCGAGGTGCCTGTTGACGGGCAGACCAACGGGGTTCTCGATGCCTAGATAATTCATGCAGTAGGAGATGCACTCTTCGGTCAGAAAGCCCCTAGCTATGCTTCCCTCTGGACGTGACATGTTGCGAACGTATCCTTTGATGACACCATTCATCCTTTCGAACGGCATCATGCTGTGTAGGAACATCGGCCCGAGTTGGATGATATCATCCACGATATGGACTAGCAGATGCACCATAACATCGAAGAATGCGGGCGGGAAGTACATCTCAAGCTCGCATAGTATCACCACGATCTCTTCTTGTAGCCTTCTGAGTTGCCTCATGCCAACCAACTTCCGAGAGATGACGTCGAAAAAGTTGCATAGGCCAAATAGTGTTTCATGGACGTGTGCGTCCATGATCCCACAGATTGCAACTGAAAGTATCTGTGTCATTAGCACGTGACAGTCATGAGACTTCATCCTGCTGAACTTCTGCTTCACTGAGTCTAGGTATCTGCTTATCTTCCCCGCGTAACCGTAAGGAAGTTTTACTCCTACGAGGCAGGTGAAAAACTGCTCGATCTCCTCCTGACTTAGAGTGAAGCACGTGGGAGGGTAGTCACTTCCGGTCTTCTTGGCCTTTTTGCCTTTGCGACGACTTTCCGTGTCCTGCTTTGCCTCATCATCATCATCATCATCATTAGCGTGAAGCTCCTCCTTGATGCCCATTGATTTCAAGTCTGCCCTTGCTTTCGGCCCATCTTTGGTCCTCTCTGGCATGTTGAGTAGGGTACCAAGCAGATTGTCGCACACGTTCTTCGTGATATGCATGACATCAAGGCTGTGAGGCACACGGTGGATCTTCCAGTATGACAAGTCCCAGAAAACAGACCTCGTTTTCCATACATTCAACAGCGGCTCTGGAGCCTTTCGCTTCTTTCCCAGCTCTAGCGCCTTTTGTTTCTTTCCCGGCAGTGGGCAATCTTTCCAATTTTTCAACAGCTCGTCTATTTCCTCACCGCTCCTCGTACGCGGGCGTCTTCGGGGTTCAGTTTCACCATCGAACAGATCCTTGTGTTTTCTCCATGGGTCATCATCGCGAAGCCACCTTCGATGTCCCATGAACGCAGTTTTCGAAGACCCGGGATCTCTATCTAGCTGGCGATACGTTGTGTCATCCATGCACCTGGCGCATCCAGAAAACCCATGGATCACCTGCCCCGCGAGATATCTGTAACCGAGATAGTCATGCACCGTCGTGAGAAGTGCGGCTCTCATAGGGAAATATTCTTTCTCTGCGGCGTCCCACGTATTGTCTGGGGTTTTCCACAGCGTGTCTAGCTCCTCTTTAAGCATCCCCAGATACAGATTGATGTCGTTCCCTGGTTGTTTCGGCCCTTCATTTAGCATACTCATGTGAATGTACTTCCTCTTCATGCACAACCAGGGGGAAGGTTGTACATCCACACAAACACAGGCCAGGTGCTATGTGTGCTTCTCTGGCTTCCAAACGGATTGACTCCATCGGTGCTCGCGCCCAGCATGATGTTCCTTGGATCGGCCCCAAATTCTTGGTGTTCGAAGTTCAACGCTTGCCACTGGATCGCATCCTTAGGGTGACTCAGCATCTTGTCTTTTTTATTTATCTCCGGATCATTTCCGTCATCTTCTCACTTCTTCTCCTCCCTATCCGCGTGCCAGCGCAGGAGCTTTGCTAGCTTAGGGTCCGTGAAATACCGCTGCAGACGAGGAGTGATCGGAAAGTACCACACCACTTTTCGAGGAGCTTTCTTCCTCTTCTTGTATCGAGTGACGCCGCACACCGGACATATGGTAGACGCCGCATGCTCGTCCTGATAAATGATGCAATTGTTCATGCACACATGGTATTTCACGTGTAGTAAATCCAGAGGACACACAATTTTCTTCGCCTCCTCGAAACTGGTCGGGCACTTGTTCCACTTGGGAAGATGTTCATGCCAGAATGACAGGTTCTCGTCAAAGCATGCGTCGGTCATTTTGTGTTTTACCTTCATCTCCAGAGCCATGAGCGTTACTTCCAGGCGGGTATCCTCGGGCCTGCATCCTTCATACAATGGAGTAACCGCGTCTATCTCCAGTTGATCTAGCTTGGCTTTCTCTCAGGCGGCAGCTCTTGTGTTATTCGTCTGCTTGAGAAGCAGCTCTTGAATATGAGGGTCTTCCACCCAGCCTATCGATGGTCCATCATCGTCTGCTCCGGCATCTTCATCTTCATGATCATGCCCTTCGTCTTGATCTTCCTCATCATCATGTCCGACATCTTCTACATGATGACTGTGTATAGCATCACCGTCGTGATCATTTCCTGGAGATTCTTCGTCTTCTTGCCCGCCCTCGCCGCGGTGGTTGTCTTGCTGCCCTTCCTCATTTCTTGCCCGGCCCCCATGGACGACTTCATAGTCATCTTCATCACCTTGCCACCGATAGCCATCCATGAAACCATGCAAGAGCAGGTGGTCCCGCACCTGGGGATCCGGGTCCGCAATAAGGCTCTTCAGCTTGCATCTTTGACACGGACATCTTATCTTCGTCTCGTTCTTTTGAAGCATCTCGGCCTTCGCGGAGCTCAAAAACCGATTCACGATGCCTTCGGTCATCGTGCGGACCATGGTCGCCTGCGGGGTAGAGCAAAACGACATTTTAGAACCAATAAAAAATTTGGCATGACTTTGCCTAAAAATAGGACCAAAAAGAATGCATAGTGCCTAATTATCGCCGAAACAGAAATGAATCAACATTCCGGGAAAATATTGGCAACTATCGCATTTCAAATACCGGTACCTGCAAACACAAACATATATGCAACACCACAAACATATGAAACACCACAAACATACGTAGATCTAGCTAGGCCATAAAAAGTGCATGTGCATGTTGTTGAAGGGAAAAAAAGTAGATCTACAACATAAAGAAAGCTTTCCCCTTACTTACCTATCAAAAAAGGTAATTTATCCACTTAATTTGGGTGAATCTATGGTGCAAATGAGGTGAGGAGGAGGAGGCAGCCGAGACAAGCTTGGAGGAGGTGGAGAGAATGAAGTGGGGAAAGTGAGTGTGGTAGGTGGTTGTCCAAAATATCTAGTTGTCTCAGGTTACTTATGGCGCACCACCTAAAAATGCGCCATTAGTAACCCTGGTTACTAATGGCGCACCAGTTAGGGGTGCGCCATTACTAGTTTTGCAAAAAAAAATTGCTAGTAGTGGTGCATCGTGGTTGTGGTGCGCCATTACTAGTTTGAACTAGTAATGGCGCACTTCACAAAGGTGCGCCATTACTAGTTTTGAAAAAATAAATAAAAGGAAATTGTTAGTACTGGCGCGCACTGTGGCCTGGTGCGCCATTAATAGTTTTGGAAAAATAAAAAATAAAATTTGCTAGTAATGGCGCACCGTGTGTCTGGTGCGCCATTAGTAATGAGGACACTAATGACGCACCTGTATCTGGTGCGCCACTGCTATATAGAAGTGGTGCACCACATACATGGTGCGCCATTAATGTCCATATTACCTATAGCCCTTTTCCTAGTAGTGTCACCTCCGTGTGTGAAACGACATACGTACACTGCCTTCTCCCACCTTAATTTTTTTACACATCCATATTAGACCAAATAGAAGTACCATGCTAAATTTTGGAATTATTCCGGGTTTGTTTGGCCTTTTTTATACATTTATTGAGTTTCTGGGCATTTAATGTGCATAATTCAAATTTGAACTACAAGCACATGCTCTAGTGCACCAAAGTTGTTTAAAAATCACATGTGTGTCCTTGGGTGAATTTTTAGGTCCCATGCAAGAGATGGGAGTGAAATTCAAACATCTGGGCGTCGTGACTCGGCCGAAAAGATTGAGAAACTTGGTTTTTTAATTCTTGTAATTCCAAAACACGCCTGAAAATCATGAAACTTGGCATGGTCTCATGACATGGCACCAACATGCACTACAAAAAATACACTTCCGTGATGATACGTGTTTGTCACAGTAGGTCGCGTTTTTTGTCATGCATGTACATCCATGACAAATTTATGATAGAATCAAGATAGTCATACATGTGTTGTCGTAGAAGTGTTCCATGACATTACCAAAATTATCATCACGGAAGTGTCCACTTCCATGACGATAAATTGTGCATCACAGAAGTGATTTCGTCAAGAGTGACCGACACGTGGCATCCACCGTAACGGAACGCCATTAAGCTACCGGGTCGGGTTTTGGATCCGATAACCCGTTAACAGCCGCGACCAATGGGGATTTTCCACGTGTAAAATCATCATTGGTTGGAGGAAACACGTGTCGGCTCATCGTTGGGACAGATGTCATCCACTCATTGGACAGAAGGCGCCTATGATACATCGACACATGGCACGGCCCAATAGAGGCCCATTCCTGTGAAAAGGCCAGCCCGTTTGACTTGGTCAAAAGGTGGCGGGCCGGCCCATGTAAAGCCTATTAACGACCTGTTCGCATATAGCCCATTTACAGCCCGCTAACCCAAGGCCCGTTACGCCCTATCCGAATTAGGCCCAGTAGCGTCATCTGGGCCACCCAATATGATTCCAGCCCGTTTTCACTTCTAGCCCATGTATAGCCCATGACGTCTTTCGGCCTATATGAGGCCCTATGTAACTCTTGGCGTATTAACGGCCCGTGGTGAAACTGGCCCGTAATGACCAGTGTATCACTTTACACCCATTAACGGCCCGTGGTGAAACTGGCCCGTAATGAACAGTGTATCACTTTATACCCATTAACGGCCCGTTATTCTGTTGGGCCGTTTCCAGCCCATGTTATCTTTCGGCCTTCTCAGAGCCCATTTATTCTTGGGCTCATTTCCAGCATTCGTTTACTTACGGCCCGTTACTGTCATTTTCTGCTTGTGGGCCAAATTCAGCCTGTGGTTACAGTCGGCCCGTTTTTGGTCCGTTAATATGTTGGGCTGTTTTCATAGTGTCATCAAATATGGCCTATTAACGATGGCCCGTTATGGTCGGCCCATGAACGGACGATTCCAACTCTAGCCCTTTTACGGCCATAATGCGGTCTGTTTGGCCCATGTTTGGCCAATCGATCATATGGCCCGTATAAGGCCCAATGATGATATGGCCCGCAGAAGGCCTATTGATTCTATGGCCCGTAGAAGGCCCACTGTTTCTACGGACAGTAGGAGGCCCAGTGTCACTACAGTAAATATTAGCCCATGGTTATTGTGGCCTAGTTTTAAAAAATAGGTTATTGCAGCCACTAGCTAACCGCGGAAAAAGAACTACAATGACTACAAGCAAACAAATAAACAAGTCAACAAGGAAATAAATAAGCAAGCAACTAATGCTAGGCTATCACAGCTATTACACATATTACATCCACTGGGCATCAAAGTTCGCCACCAGTGCAAATATAGGGAACAAAGCAGCATATCATATACACTGGTTGTCAAAGTTGGCGACCAGTGCAAATAAACGTTGCAGCAAAACAAATCCACAACTGAAACCACTTCAGAAGATCTCAAGAAACAATATCCTGGGTACCCATAATGCTGGCAAGATGCTTAGCAAGCTTATTAACTTTCTCTTATTTGGCGCTTAAATTCTCCAGCGCTTGCTGTTGCACCAGAAAATATGCATCTGAATTCTGCAGGGACTTCCTCAGCCCTTCAGCTTCCTATCGCAGCACATCTGATCAATGTCTTTCAACTTGAAGTTGAGACTCAAGAAGACGAACTGATTCAGGCAGCGAGTTCAAAGAGCTTGTGCTAGTAGTAGTGGCCAATAACTCGAACACTACATCAAGACAGGACTTTTGGGTTCCCTCACTATCGTCAAGATAGTTTTTATTAGCTTTCTTGGAGATCAACAGGGATGTCTCACTATCTTGAACCTTATCTGCATTATTTCCTTTACCATTGGATAATGAAGTACTGTTCTCCAATATTTTGTCCGCATTCTAAAAGAGAAACAAGCAGACACATCACATGTTTACCATGTTGTATATGAAACTCATTTTGGTAAATGAGTTCAGTAGTAAAGTGGACAGGATAACAGCATGAAACAAACATATATCTATGTACCATGGTCACTTTATGGTCTATATCATTCTAGTTTTTGTTGCCAAATCAAGATAGAGACACAATTCAAATAATATTTGTTCAAGACAAAGCAGAATAGACAGAATATAACTGTGGGTAACTATAGAGCAATAACAACACTTGTAATGTGCATGACATGAGAACATAACTGTTTATTCAATTGAAACTGAAATCAACATAGAGCAGGTTACAATAGCAAACCAGTTAAAGAAACAGGTTTAAAACATACCTGTTGCGCCATTGGAGTTTCAATTCCATCCTTCAAATTTGAAAATAGTTGGTATGAGTAAATACAATAATGCAAGAGCAATGGAGTATGAACCATAGCTACAGAACCTGACCTGAGAACAAATCTTCTTCTCCTTTAAGCATTGAGTTGGGATTCGGAGTGGTGGTCCTCTTGCTTTGGGCACTGCAGTTCCCTTACTAACTGCTCGTGTTTGGGTGCTCTGTGGTGGAGATGGTGCTGTGTCAACTGGAACTGGGCTACTATCTGCCGGGGTTGGGGTTAGAAGGGGTGTAGCTGGTTCTCTGTCCAACTGGGTAGGGGTACAATCTGCGAGAGTCTGGGTTATGTGTGGTGGATCTGGTCCTTGGGCAAGTACAACCGTGGTTTTATCTGCATCAACTGGTAGCACTATCTTTTCTCAAGACCGTGTTGTTACTCCCTTAGATACTGCCATCACGCTCTCCAATTCAAATGGCTGATAAACAAGAAAAGTAATTGAAGTATAGACATTGTATGATAGACAGGTGCAATGGATAGTGGGGAATAAAAGAGGGCGTGAAATAATTCATATTTATGTTGTCTAACCAAACAGGATAGCATGACACAATTTCACATATATGATGGCTAACTAAACAGGATAGCATGACACAATTTCACATTATGATGGCTAACTAAAAAAGATGGAAAGACTTAGTTCAAAATATGAGACCTTGCAAACAGGATGACATGACATAACTATATAATGTGTTTATTAAATAGGTTGGCATGCCATAATTCACATATATTCATGGATAGAATGCCATAATTCAAAATATGATGACTGTAAACACTAAACAGGATGAGATGATATAACTATATGATGTCTTTATTAAATGGGTTGCCATGCCATAATTCAGATAGATGATGTGTATGTACTATGTAAACATGATGGCATGATATAATTCAAATATATGATTTATATAGTAAGCAAGTAAGAAGATGGCAATCCATATATGATGTAAACTAAGCAATGCAAGACAACATGCATGACATGGGTAATATAACCCTGCCTAGTTTGAGCATAGACCTCAGGGGGGAAATAGGACTGGTCATCAGTCTTTGAATCCTCCTCTGAGGAGCTCTCTATAACCAGCAAGATGTCTACTTCAGCAGGTAGCATTATCTGCTCTTAATACCTTGTTTTCACTCCAGATACTTCCATCACTGCTTCAAATGGCTGATGCACAGGAAGAGTAGTTGAATATACAAACGTTGTCGACAAATGGAACACATAATACAAAAAAATGATAGCATGATATAATTCACATACATGATGATTGGCTAAACAACATGGCATTGCATAATTCACATATATAATGCCTTTGCAACAAGATAGCATTGTATAATTCACATATATAATGTCTTGCAACAAGATGGCAATGCATAATTCACATATATGGTAATTAGACACTGAACAGGTGGCATTCACACAAAGCATCTCTAAACTAATCAAATGACATAGCAATGCGAGACACCATACACCCGATATGAGCAACATAACCCTGCCAAGTTAGAGCATACACCTCGGGGGGAATAGGACTGGTCATCTGTCTCTGAATCCTCCTCCGAGGAGCTATCCATAACCAGTGAGATATGCGCTTCGTCAGATAGCATAGTCTGCTCTAAAGACCTTGTTTTTACTCCAGAATTTGCCATCACCGTGTCAAATGGCTGATGCACACGAAGAGCAGTTGAATGTACTAACATTGTTGACAAATGTAATATGTAACAAAAAAAAGGATGGCCTAATATAATTTACATATAAGATGACTGGCTAAGCAGGATGGCATTGCAAAATTCACATATATGATGCTTGGCTAAACAAGATGGTGTTGCATAATTCACATAAACGATGAATAAACTAAACATATGGCATTCGCACAAAGGATGTCTAAACTAAGCAGATGACATATTTGATGTATAAAGTAAGCAATGCAAGACACCATATGCATGATATAACCAACATCAGCATGCCAAGTTAGAGCAAAGACCTCAGGGGGTAAATAGGAGTTGTCTTCTCCTTCTGAATCCCCCTCAGAACAGATATCTTCCTCTCGATTACAATCCAAAATGCATGGAGGGGGGCTGCCTTTGCGCCTAATATGGAGTGACGTTTGCATGAAATTTTATTGCCACACAAGGCTCGTCTCTTTTGCTCTACATGTTCAGTTCCATTGTTTACAATAACTGTCATGCATAGGAATAAAACATAGTGAGATTATGTAAGGAGTGCATGCCGAAATCCAGAGTGATGGTAGCAACCTATGGATAGACCCAAAACCAATAATAGCAGGCAAATAATGGCTTCAGTTAAAAAATATAGATAATGGCTTCTTTACTGTTTGTTTCCCACCCAACATGAAACTCATAGTAGACACCGGAGATTAACCAGATAGTAGATAGATACTATTGATAGCGGCCCCGATATGTACCCCACAACCATTTAAAAACTCAAGTTTGACCATTAGTTTGGAGCTGACTCAGAGTCTAATCGGTGAACAGGACGATAAAGTAACATGTAATATTAAGCGATGCATAACGTAAGCAGACACGAAAGAGTGCGACCTCTCTTGCGGACCCGTGTAGTCCTCGAGGTCATCTGCTCGATTGATGATGGTAATGCAGTTTTCATCGCTGCCAGTGGCGGGGAAGAATATCTGAGGCGGCGAAAGACAGTCTGGAGGCCGGATCCCTACTGTGCTGGACCCTTCTGTCGTTGGAGCAGCTGAGCTGGGGTGGACGACGGCGCAGCAGAAGCGGGACAAACCACGCAAGGTTTTCTTTGACAACTATCTGTAAGAGAAGTAATTCTATAAGGGCTCGTTTGAATTGGAGGATTCCAACAATGCAGGAATAGGAAATAGACAGGAATAGGATAGGAATGCATGTGCAAAACAGAGAATTTAAAAACACAGGATTTCTGCCAATCTGGGTGTTTGATTCACAACAATTGAAGATCACAGGATGCAAAGAAGCATGGTGAGATTAAGTCAAACCACAAGAAAATGCACGGTTATAATGCTATTATGCTACTATCTCTTAGTCTTGTGCTTCATGAATAGGAATTTGAAAAGGAGGACAAGTGAAAATTAAAATTCCTACGTTTTTTCTTTCAAGGAGACACTAAAGGAACAAATCTGTGTGCTCAGTGGACAATATATATAACATGTAGAGTAAAAAAGAGATGCAACAAGTGTACAACCTCTTTGGCGAAGCCATGTCGATCTCAGCGTGACCGGTTGGCCGGTGAGGATGCTCCGGCTGACTTTGCTGTCGGAGGAGGGGGAGAAGATCTTAGTCGTCTGGAGATAGAGCCTGAGGTACTGCTCCGCTGTGATGGAGGGTTTCGTCGTTGGAGCAGCTCCAGTGAGTTGTACGACGCTGAGGATGAAGCAGGACAAGAGAG
This sequence comes from Triticum dicoccoides, assembly GCF_002162155.2. NCBI lineage: Eukaryota > Viridiplantae > Streptophyta > Magnoliopsida > Poales > Poaceae > Triticum > Triticum dicoccoides. Next base: position 437,590,472 of record NC_041384.1, read on the forward strand.
ACAACGAACAACGTTAACCTAAGTGGAATTCTAATAGCATCTCCAATACATGACGTAAAATACAAAACCACAAAGTGCTAGATGTAAAATACATCAGCCGCTCATCTCTGAACTTAACTGTCAAAACTGAACTTAACTGTCGAAACTGAATTTTGCTGTCGAAACTGAATTTTGCTGTCGAAACTGAACGCACTAGCAAGGTGAGGCTACATGTCGGTCGACTGACTTTTTCATCTCTGGTCAGTCGATTTTGCAGCCGTTGGATACGAAATCAAGGGCATGCGGTTCATCTTCAACCTCCACCTCCTGAGCCGCCAGCCACCACCGGCCAAACAACAGCCCCCCGCCGCCCGCGGCCGGTGGTGCGTCGCCCCGCCCGCCCCGAAAACACTCGCCACCACCGGTCCACCGCTGCCCCGGCCATCCCTCTAGCCCCCCCCC
>NC_041384.1:437591267-437602024 GCF_002162155.2 Triticum dicoccoides
AACCCTTAGATAGATAGTGGGGTACCTCTCCGGTGAACCCCCCTCCCCGCTGCGGCTGGTTCTTCCTTCACCCCGGCGAGCCCTCCCCCCACCACCCCTTGAAAATCGACTGACCCAAAAGTCGATTCAATCGACTGAAGTGTAGCTAAATCGGAGCAGCATCGCAAGCAAGAGCAAGAGCGAGGGCAGCAGCGCGAGCAAGAGCAATAGCAAGAGCAGACCAGGCAGGGGACCGAGAGCAAGAGCAGAGCAGCAGCGCGAGCGAGAGCTAAAGCAGCAGCAGCTCCTACTGATGTGGACGTCGCCGCCGAGGGAGCGACGCCGTGGAGGAAGTGGCCGGCGATGCCGCCGTGGATGGAGTCGCGTCGTGTCGGCTCGGGACCGAGCACCGGCAGCACCGTGACATTGAATCAAGAAGAAAATTCGGCGATTAGTGTACAACCTCTTTGGTGGCGCCGATTAGGCTGCAGCTTCATCCGAGGAAACGGTGATGATGATGCTCTTCCGGTGGTGCAGGTGAAGACGGCGGTGTGGGAATGGAGGTGGCGCGAAAGACGAGGGGAACGTCGGGGCAGCTCCTTGGAGGTGGAGGACGGGGTGGCTGAACCGGCGGGACGATGAGATCGACGGCGGATCCTCATCCGGTACGCTGGATGAGGGACGTCGAGGTGTTGATGTGGACGACGTCATCGGGGAAGAGGCTCCGGCTGGGTGGCAAACGGAGCAGGGTGTGGGGTTTCGTCGCGGGTTTTCGCGGCCTCGGTGTACGAATGGGTGGGCGGATGGGATGGCAGTGGGGAACCATGGCTTAGAGACGCGCTTGTCCGAAATGTGTGGTAAGTTACGAAAGTACCCCCACCGATTTGAGGCAGTTCTTTCGGTTCAGGGGTACCACGGGCATTTCGCATGTCGGGATTTCACAAGAGGTGGGAGTTTTCGCGCGCGTTGTAATTTCGGAATAGCAAGGCGCAGGCTGAGATTGAGGGAGTTGTCAGAGCACAACGAGACAAAGATATATCTTAAATATTTCGGGCTAACAAGGCGCGGGTTGAAATTTCTGGACATGCCTAACGTGTATTGTACCAAATCAATGCGCACTACACATGTCATTCAAAACTTTGAATTCATGTTATGTTCAATTAAAATATTTCGCTACGTGTATAATGCATGCAACCTACTACTCAAATGAATGTTTTAGTGCATTCCAAACATATATACTACCGCTTCAATATGAACTAAATTTGAATTCGTTTCTCTATTTGAATAAGATCTACAGTAATGATTGTTGTGAAGTCGAAGCATTTGAATTCGTTTCTGTGTTTTAATAAGATCTACAATCATCATTATTGTCAAGTTAAACCATCGTTTGTGTATTATCCTCACAGCACACCACATGATTAGTCTCGAGTTACATATGAACTATGTTTACTATATGAACTCGAACTAGATTTTTTGAATCCACTTTATTTTCATTTCAAGTCACATTACATTTCTAGCTCTAGCCAGATCTTCATAATCTAAACCATGTCTCATATGTATAATGTGTTTATCACATTATGTATGGTGCCCCGCCCCCTACGCCTACAAGTATTTAGATGTGAGTTGCAAACACCACACATTACCACAAATTCAAATAAAATGTGAGAATGTTCGATATATAGTATTGTTAGATTGTTCGATATTTAGTTGTAAGCTGCAAACGCCACACATTATCACAAATTCAAATAAAACGTGAGATTGTTTGATGTATAGTATGGTTTAGATTGTTCGGCATTTAGCTGTGAGTTGCAAATGCCATGCATTATCACATTATGGTATAACATGTGCACAGCACGTGTATCACCGCTATATTCATGCATGCAATGTTTAAAACACTATGATCTCCTATTCAAATATATGAATCCGCTTTCATATCAAATTATGATCTTTGTTAGTCTCTTACACCCACACAATCCTCTAACATTTGTAGCTACCACTAACTTTCTCTCGTGTATGCACACGCCCTCCTCGCCCTCCCCCTCCCTCGGCATTCTATACACCGGGCACATTCATTTTTTCCTTTAGGTCGTTCTCCCGGAGTCTCCACAACTCCATTCCGATACACACCGATCGATAAACCTGCCTGCCTACAACATACACACACACCTTCAATCTCCTCCTTTATGTGTCCTTGCCTCGTGTCTCTCATACAGTCAGACACACGTGTAAACTCTCGCCCCTCTTTTCATCGATCTCACAACCGCACACTCCTCCCCGTATCTAGCTAGTAGTTGGGCCTCTCGCACCACCTCCTAGCTCCATTCTCTCTATCTATCCGTCTCGTTGGGCCTTATTTGCCTCTAACAAATGGACGTACATCGACCGATCTCTTGCTATACATATAGCTAGCTAGGTCCTTATAACTCGTTTTTACCCACACGTCAATCGATCTACCTCATTAGTTGTGTCTCTCCCTTCCTCCGACAAACAAAAATTGATCTACCGATCTAGTTAGGTTTTCTTACCAAACACATGGTTCCCCTTCATCATCCATGGATGCGTCCCGATAGATCTATCACGCACAGGCACACACAGAAACACATCCCCACTCTTATTGATAACATTGTAGTTCAACCCTCAGTTTGTCTAGTAGGCCTCGCCCACCATCTTCGAGAAGCAACTCCATCACCCATCCAGCACTCTACCCCTCTCCCTCCCTCTCTCTCTCTCCTCTCTCTCTCTCTGTCCCATCATATTTCCCGTCCTTCAGTTATGTATGGATGTCGACCGATCTTCCTCAAGACATAGCTGGGTCTCTCCTTCTCAACACATATACGAGTCGTTCTACCTATATAGTTAGGCCTCTGCCTACCCCTCCCCCCACCCCCTCCCCCACACACACACACCGATACATCGAGCGCTCTAGTCATGTCTCCTAGCCACACACAAACTTGACATGTGCCCTCTAACGTTCCGGTAGGCCAGTCGCCCTATATCTTTGACTTGCACACACACACAATTTCGATGGCTCTCTTCATCGATCTTGCACCCACCCACTCGATCCTCTCTTCGACTCTATCGATAGCTATGACCCCTCCCTCTCTTCTCGTGGATTGCCCGATCCTCTATGTATGATATGGATAAGCCTCCATTTCACACACATTACATGCAAAATTTTGTTTGAGATGTCATTGACACATATTCCCACAAATAATTCACGAAATCAACCCCCACCCCAAAACAAAAAACACTCACGAACGTGGTTTGTATCTCTTACACACACCCATGTAGGTGGGGGACATGCACGAAGAGAAGAGGTGCATGCACGGCGCACGTACTCCCATCTCTTTCCCAACCACACCCGCGCAGGTACACTGTGGAGCTCATTTCTGTACGAAAAAGGCAGCCCATGTGGTAATTTGGCACGTGTACTGGTTGTCCACTTGGTGGAGGGAGGCTCGTCTACCACGGGTGAACAAACAAATTATGACTTGATGTGTTATGTTAAAAAAAGAGGCAAACCATGTGGGGCCGACCTTAGAGGCAAGGCTCTATACGCTGGAGTACTTTTGATGTGTCCCGTCAACTCGCAGAATGAGGAGAAGCTTTCTTAGTACGCCGTCTCCCCGTTTCCTAAATATAAGTCTTTGTAGAGATTTCACCATGAACCACATGCGGATGTATATAGATTCATTTTAAGTGTAGATTCATTCATTTTGTTCCGTATGTAGTGGAATCTCTACAAGGACTTATCTACTAGTAATAGCTAGCCCCCACTACTAGGAATTCTCTATCATCTCCTTGAGCCACATCATCAAAATTGATGTAGCCGTTAGATGAAGTAAATCAGTCCATAATAGCTGTCTGATCTAGACGTTGAGAGGCTCCACACTAAGCCACATGCAAGCATGCAGAAATACCATGGCACATGCATGTGAGTGGGTTTAAAATCACATCAACATGTCTGCATGCAAGCATGCACCGGTAGCATGCATGTAAGTGAGCTTTTAAGTCCCATTAACATGTCAAAAAAAATATAATCCCATTATGCAATAGGAGTTGGCTGATATTTTTTCCTTACGTGGGATGATCTAAATGATGATGGGAGTTTATTTAGTTTGGCTACCACATTTTTCATGCGGTTATAGAGTTTTTTTTTTCTATGAAATTGATAATTTTGCGCAGAGAGATATACCGCTGTTCCGCGGCAACGCGTGGGGACTCATCTACTAATATTTAGGAATAGAGGGAGTACTATGTAAAGAGTTAGGTGTCACACAGTGATAGTGTGAGGTGGGCCATGTAATCACTGAGCCTGCGTCTTTTCACTGCTCTTGCACGCGTCCGCTGTAAGAATGGAGAAAATTGTAATCTAGTAGTAGTACCTCCTTTTTGCCGAAAGCGTGGGACATCCAGCAGTCCTACCACCTCAGTAATAAAGACCAATGAGCCGTCAAATCACATAGACCCAGCAGTAAGTTGGACGGACGAAGCAACCATCACTCTTGCGCCAGTGAGAGGTCGCGTCCGCTCTGCCCGGGCATGAATGCGGCACCGATTCTTTGGAGCGGCGCTGAATGTTTCGGGGAGGAAACGCGCGCGGGCGATGGAGGGGCTTTGGGTGGGCCAGGCTGGTCAGGAGCGGGCGTGGCAGCTGTCCGCATGTCCCTACCTGACACGCCCGGAAATGAGGATGCACCGACTCCCGCGGCTAAAATCGTACACTACACAACATCTCTCTATAGAAGTAGGTCGATCTGTCGCTCTCTCTAACACACACATATTGTTAAACACACACACACACACACACGCACACGCACGCACCTTGGTCCCGTTGCACCTTCTAACGTGACTTATTACACCTAGACGGAGGGAGTAGTAAGTATAGGAGATACGGTGGCACACTGACTTAAGTTGAATACAAGTGCCCAAAATTTGTGTGCATGTTATAATAAGGATTCACTTAAAATAGTACGTGAGCAAACAGAGGGATCAATTGGATAGTGTTCCCGAGCAGTAGCGAGATGTGTGAGGTAAGATACACCTTTGGCGCTTTTAATTTTTCTTATTAATTTGTTTGTTTCACCCTCTGACTGGTGGGACCCAACGTACTACGTGGAGAGAGGTAAGGTGACTAAGGCTGCATTATTTCTACACCACTGTGGATAGTCTTACCACCAAAGCCACATGACATGATTATGATTGAAATCCCAATGACTCCCACACACACACAATAATAACACGGCATGCTTCTCACATGAATGCAGGAATGTATAAAAGGTTATTTCCCTCTCGTTGAACATAACAGGAGGGTTGTGTAGCTGGTTAGCCTATTCGCTCATTAAACTTGAGGTCTCGGGTTCGATAACTACACTTGAGCATAATTTGTACAAGGAGGATTCTTTGACTGGTCAAAATGTTTTCTAGGGTTTGCACGCTTCACACTCTCTCTCTAGTATATATATACACGCTGGAACCTCAGCGCTTGTAGTTCCTCTCTTCACACGCCTCTCTCTTCCCTCACTGCTGCTCAAAGAGCCGGTAGGATCCGTCCGCCGGGAAGGGAAGGAGGCTTAACGATGTCGCCGTCGGTGAGGGACTACCGGCGCAGCTCTTCACTTTCCACCCAGCGGCGGCGCGGGAGGGCCTCCGACCCCTTCTTCTTCGCCGTCGTCCCGTCGCCCACCGAATCACGCCCCAAGAACCTTAAGGTATAATTTACTTACTCCACATGCATTGCTCTAGCTGCATGTATACCATGAATCTAGGACGTGGTTCAAAGAGGAAAGGAGTGGGGAAAAGTAGTGGGAAAAGTTGTATATAGCATGAATCTAGGACGTGGTTCAAAGAGGAAATGAAGGGGGAAAGTTGTATAGCATGAATCCAGGACGTGGTTCTAAGAGGAAAGGAATGGGGGAAAGTAGTGGGGAAAGTTGTATCGCATAAATCTAGGACGTGGTTCAAAGAGGAAAGGAAGGGGCGAAAGTACTAGTTCAAAAAGGAAAGGAAGGGACAAGGCTGTAGAGTTTGAACAGGACTAGATTTGCTGCGCTCACATAGGGAAAGGTGTCTAAAGATAACAAAACTGGGACCAACACATATGCTCCTTGGTTGTTTGTTCTTTGTTGCAACAAACTGTGCATGACCACAGTACATTTGTAGATGCACATGGTACTGGTGCGTCCACTGTCCCGTGCAACTCATTAACTATTGTTAATTTAAGGCCCTGTTTGGTTAAAAACTCCCTAGTCCCTACCTGCTTGGTTCCATGGACTAAACATGGACTAGAGGTTATTAAATGACATGCTAAAAGGCCATGTTACCCATAGTAATGAACTAATAGAGACAAGGTGCGATGCGTGGCATGGGCAACTATTGGAAAAAGTCCCAAAAAGACTCCCTCGGGGTCTTCTTTCTTTAGTCCCAAATGCCCACTTTTAGTCCCAAAAAGTCCCTCATGTTTGGTTTAGATGGGACTGACACGGAGTTTTTTTAGTCCCTACACCAAAATGTCCCTGTAAACAAACACCCTCTAATAATTCTGCCGGAAAATTGATGCAATGCCACAGTTAAAAGCAAATTACATGTTTAACGAATCTTATTGTTAATATAATCTCTATGTTAATATTAATCAATGCCACCGTTTGAGAAATTCTACTATCTTGCTTTCTTTCCCATTTAGATAAGGTAGATGCTTCTTTTTGTTGGCTTCTGTGTCATCCACCGTTATTGACCACTAATTGTTTCCTTTGCACCTCTGTGTAAACAGGGTTATCTACTTCACCTTGTTGCCATTGTGACCTTTTGTTGCACTACACAAAACACTTTTGTTTTAAGAGTGTTTTGTGCAGTTCAACCAAAATGTCACATCGACAACGTTGCTTGATTGCTTGATCTTAGTGGAACTGCACAAGAGGAGATCTTACTTCCTATCCGTTAAGGCGAATTTGGTTCAGATCTTCTTCTTGTGAGTTGTTTGAATTCTGCATCATGAGAGGTTAGTACTAGCCTTCTTTCACATGATTCTGTAGTGTGCTTTCATATGTTGTGCTACTTGTACGATAATGTTGCTTGATTTTAGTGAACTGCACAAATGGAGACAAGACTTCCAATCTGTATGTGCACCGTAATATCCCATTGAGGTAAGATAAGGATATTTCACAACTGCTGGCCTGTATTTTGCCACTTTCATCAGAAAATTAAGTTTAGTACTATACTTGTGCTCCCTAATTGACATGCCAAATCTTACATTGAAGGCGAAGCTTGTCTGTTATTGAACCAAGTGATGAAGGGGAAGAACAAGCGGAAGAAAAACAAAAATCAACTCCCGGTGATGTAATGAAGCACTGGAACTGTGATGACACAAGTAATGATATAGTTTTGCATCTTAATTTATTGCTATGGCTGGAAGGAGCAATTGTTTTGCCACTGATTTGATGACACTCTTAATGTAATATGTAATTATCTCAACTTGTGCAAACAGGGATCTTCTTTGAAGATACCATATATTTTAGTGGAACTGCACAAGATGTTGGAAAATTAAACTAATCGAGGAGTATATAGTAAGCATGGCCATCACCGTAGATAGCAACAGATGGTTTCGGAGAAGTGCTTCATCTGTATGCTCTACACAATAAGCCTCCTGACAAAGGTTGGTACTCGCCCACTGATTTCATCCATATGATTGAGATTTGTCATCTCTATTGGAATTGTGCTACTGTTTAGATATTGTCATGAAAAAGTGGTATTATTCTTGAGAAGTGCTTCATCTGTGTTGTTTTAAATATTTCCTTTCCTTTTTTTTCGAGCAAACAGGGATGCTGTTTAGTAGTCCTCTTGTCTTTGCACAACAGGATCATCTTCCTATGAAGAAGAATATGGAGTACGTGAAGTGACTAGTTCCGATTATGCCAGTATGAAGAAGCCCTATCTATCTTCTCATCATAAGGAGCAGTTGAAGGATGGTTACATTACTGCCCACAAGACCAAACTGACTTCATCTCAGAAGGACTGACAAATCTCCATCTTTTTCCTGTGATGCGCGAGTACAATGTTGTTCTAGGATTGTTTCTGGTGAGTTCCATTTTTCTAAAAGTGTGCTCTACATGGACCATGTATGTACCTGTTGAAACTGTCAATTCATAGTACAGTTTGCTTTATACTAATCACTTTTTTGTATTTGTGCAAACAGGGGTGCTCAGCTTGATTTCAATGGGAACTGCACAAAATGTTCATGAATACATCAAATCATTCATTTCCACCACAAGAAAGGTGGTGTCGATAAGTTCAAGGCGTTGCAACATATAAGGGAGAAATCATACAAGCTACGCACGAATTTAGTTGATTTTGGTGGAACTGCACAAAAAGAACAACTGGTTTATTTAGCACGAGGTGCCATGTCAATGTCTGAACTGATGGCAAACCCTGCCCATTCCACAATCGTAGGCATTTGATATTTTGGAATGGGACAACCTTGTCAAATTTTGCTCATTGGTTTTAGCAAGACATGCGTTTGATATTTTCGAATGGGACGCCCTTTGCTGTCAGCAGCGTCGATCAATTTTTTCTTTATTCTTTAGTTGTGAAGTAAATATTGCCTCTGACATGTGAGTCACTGAGATGCATAATCATCGATTGTTTTGAATGTTCTCTATGAATTGCCAGGCCTGTGTGTTTGCTTGCAATGTATAAATTATATATATATATATATAACTATAATTTATTTTGCTTCCTCCTGGTTTCCTGACATCATGGTCCCACACCATTGTCAACCTATGTAGTACTCCCTCCTTTCTGGTTTATAGGGCTTATCTCAAAATTTTAGTTTTTCCATTTTATAAGGCTCAATTTGGTTGTTCCCCATCACATGTTCAGACTTCAAGGTGCATTAAATCATTGCATGCAAGTATTAAGAGAAAACTGACCAATGCATGCACTTTTTGCATGCATGCATTGCAATTAATGCATTCGTAAACATAATTTTTTGAGGAAAACAAGAGCATTAATCAGGTGCTTTTGCAAACTACAAAAAATATTCCACCACTCATCATCTACCTTGGTTGGTGAGATTTTTGAATTGAGGGAATAGTCAATAAACGAGAGAATTGCACAAGAAGCGGCTGGCAACTAGGACCAAGAAGCTCGAGCAGTATTTGTGTTTTTGAGGTGTGAGCACTGCAGAGTTTTTCGATGTTTAGCCCAGATATTAATTTTTCTCCTCTGAACAACAACGAAAACATTGCTGCACGTATTAACTGGGCGGGCTGTGGCCCGTCTAGCCCAGGCCAGATATCCAGCCCAGATATTAACTTTTTTCAAGCTGAAAATGGCTTGCCCAGCTATACTTTTTTTAGGAATACCCAGGCAAGGTCAAGTTGTTATTCTCCGCCCCGCTGGGCTGCAAATCTTTCCTAGGAGGGATGAAGTAGGCTTAACAAGAAAATGGTCTTTAAGAAATAAAAAATGGGATGTAATTACAAAAACTGGGCAGTAACTATAAAAAAATGCACCAAACATGTGATTACTTTATAAAATATTATTTTTGGATATTGAAATTTTTAATTTCATTAATTGTTGCGAGCGCAATGTTTCGTTGAATTTTTACATAATATAAATTCATATTGAAATTGTATTTAATCTGACTAGAAATTTCAGGATAAAAATATTTCAGATCCCATCAAAATGTGGGAAATTTTATTGAATTTTGTTTTGAATGGTTGGTTGAAATGAGTTGTACTTTTAACAAACTGTATATGGGCTGTAGTAAATTCCATTAGAATTCAAAAATGGGCAACACATTCTTACAAATCTCAAATGGGCTATAAGTTCTCTGCCACACACTTCTGGCCTTACTAAGTTGACGCGTCCCCTAAAAAACAGAGTTGACGCGTATGCAAGGCTTTGTCAACTTATAGTCAACACACAGTTCTAGCAGCAGTGGCTGTTGGATGCCCATCCAACGGATGCCGTTCTTCTTCTTCAATCTCGGATATTCTAGCCTCACCCGCCCAAAAAATGATTCCTCCCCCTGACAGCTGGGGCGCACCGTTTCGGAAGCTGACCTGTGGGCCTACTAAGTTGACGTACCAAGGGCTTTGTCAACTTAGTCAATATAAACGATTCTAGCTGCAGTGACCGTACGATGTCCATCCAACGGTCGTCGTGCTTCTTCAACCTCTGGTCTTCTTGCTCCAGCCGCCCAAAGCAGCGCCAGTCGTGTCGCCTGCTCCTGCCTCCCGTGGCCGGTTGTGCTGTCGCGTAGGCCTCACCGCCCCCTACTACTCCCACAGTTGGCCAGGCCATCCCTCCACTCACCCACACCCCCCGTTATTCTGCAGCGACGGCAGCGCAGCCAAACCAGTGAACCCTCGTACTCCTCTCCGCGTGTGCATCCACTGCCGCGTCTTCCCCGGCTCCGTGTCGTCCCCTTCCTAGGCCTCGCCGTCGTCCACCGCCCTGGTGCTCTCGGCGTGGTGTGGTCAACGTGGTCAAGGAACGACTTCCATCGGACGTCGACTGTACGTGGAGAGGCTGACATCTGGGTCCATGGCAGCCACAAGCAAGTGCCTCCTTATTACGCGCAAAATAATTATTCCTCCACCTGACAGCGGGGACCCACCGGACGGGCCACCGTATTTCGCGAATAAAATGATTCGCCCCCTGACTGCTGGGACCCACGAGCTACATCTTCGCATGCAAGGAAGTGCATCCGAAAAAAACCGATTCGCCCCCTTGACTGCTGGGACCCACCAGCTACATCTTCGCACACAAGGAAGTGC
>NC_041384.1:437602253-437603447 GCF_002162155.2 Triticum dicoccoides
AAGGAAGTGCGTCCAAAAAAAATGATTCACCCCCCGACTGCTGGGACCCACCAGCTACACCTTCGCACGCAAGGAAGTGCGTCCGGGCAAAAAAAACGATTCGCCCCCCTGACTGCTGGGACCCAGCAGCTACACCTTCGCACGCAAGGAAGTGCGTCCGGGTAAAAAAACGATTCACCCCCCTGACTGCTGGGACCCACCAGCTACATCTTCGCAGGCAAGGAAGTGCCTGATAGTCGGGACCCACCTGGTCGAAGCGTAGTAGCGTTGTCATTCTGGTCGCGAACGTGTACGTACATACTAGTCGATGTAGAGGCGCGCACGTGTCGTAGTAGAGGCGCGCACGTAGCATGTACACGTACGTACAGCGGCCAGGGTGCAAGAAAGAAAACACGGCCACGTATGTGTACATACGGGCAGGGTCTCGAACGCCTACTCGCGCATACGTACGGCCAGGGCTCGTGTACATGGCTGGGTCGGAACGGAGAAATAGCGTCGTCGTCGTGTTCATGGGGAGGCAACGGAATATGTCGTGTTCATGGGGAGGCAACGGAATGCGTCATGTTCACAGGGAGGCAACGGAATGCATCGTGTTCATCGGGAGGCAACGGAACGCGTGGGAGCCAACCGGCTGGGTCGGAACGGAATGCGTGGTCGTCTTCACCGGGAGGGCTTGGATGGAGCAGGCGATGGAAACGAGGCCTGGCGTACCGCAAAACAGAGGAAACGGCCTTGTGTTCGACCGGCCACGTTCGAAACGGAATCACGTTCATCGGGAGGGGTCTGGCGTACCGCAAAACGGAAGAAACAGACCTCCTACGGTCGAAACAGGGGTCCTGTTGATCGGGAGGGGTCTGGCGTACCGCAAAACGGAGGAAATGGACCTCCTATGGTCGAAACGGGGGTCCTGTTGATCTGGAGGGGTGTGGCGTGCCGCAAAACGGACGAAACGGACCTCCTACGGTTGAAACGGGGGTCCTGTTCATCGGGAGGGGTGTGGCGTACCGTAAAACAGGACTCCACGGGATATTGTTCATCTCCACCGTCGACCTCCTCCAGCATCCATGGGCTCCTGTTCATCCAGCCTCCACCGCGCGCTACTCCACCGGCTACTGTTCAACCACCCCTCCACCGTCTACTGTTCATCCAGCCCTCCACACCACGGGGTCCTGTTCAACCACCCCTCCACGGACA
>NC_041384.1:437603720-437655964 GCF_002162155.2 Triticum dicoccoides
CGATCGACTTCAGTTAGCAGCAGTAGCGAAGAAATCGCTCGATCGGGTTCAGTTAACATCCATCGATCGATCGCTCGGGTTCAGTAACGCGTAGCCTGCAGTGCAATCGCTCGGGTTCAGTTGGAGGCAACGCCTCGCACACACACGCGTATGTGTATGATAGAAACGCGCATCGCTCGGCCCCCGACCTCCCACCGTAACCGGGAACTCCCTGAAATTTTCCTCCCCCTCGCTTCTACCATGGTTTTTTCCATCATGGACGGCCCAAAGAATGTCATGCAGCTGCATCTCCGGCCCACCCAGGACGAAAAGCCCATATTCTATCATGATTTTTTGTCATAGAAGTAGGAGCCCACCACATCTATGATGATACCGGGTTTTGTCACAATTATCGTCATAGAAGTGTCATATGTATGATAGGAAAAAAAATCGTTCGGCCCAAAATGTCACGGATGTGTCTTTTTTTTGTAGTGATGTTGTGGTAATTTTTCTGTCCAATTTGCGAAGGCGCACACATTAACAATCAACAAAGTCATTTTGGAACAAGTGTTGTCACGTTACAAATCGGAAACGCAAGTATTATTGAAACCATGGGCGTTCAACTTACCAATTAAGTGCATCCATGTGTCCCCTTTTTTTATTGGCTAGGAGGTGCCGTGCGGGGTAGCTATTTGAGTACGGGAGGCGTGCGATCAGACCCCTGCACGTGCTCATCAGGAGGAGAGCCCTTTTGACCGCTACCCGCCGCGCACCTCCCTCCCAACGTCTCCATTAATGGCGCCCGAGCACCTGTTCTACGGCGTGGCTATATGTCTGACTAGACTGAGATTTAAGAGAGAGAAATGAAAATCTAAAAAGAAAGTTTTACACGGATCTTGATGTAAGATCCGACGGACCTATATAGCATCGACTACGACTTATAGCAAGCATGATGAATATAAGGACGATGACATTGGATAATAATTGTCTTACATATTTATAAACATAAATAAGAAGAGCCACATGCGGCAACACCCGATATACACAAGGGCAAAAGAAGAAGGAAGCCACAGCAGGAACTAATCTCCGTGGCGGGCGGCGACGAGCTCTTTCTTGTCCTCAAGATGCTGGTTGAGAGCATCCACGGATTCCTCCACCAGCCTTCTGCGCTCAATGTGCAACATGGCATTCTCGTCCATAAGTTTCTCGACGATGACGTCGGTCCTCTTCAACAAGGCAATGGTCTGCTCCTGCTGCTCCACACTTCCGACAATCTTCGCCCTCAGCGGGTCGCGCTCGGCCCGGAGCTTCGCATTGCTCTCATTTAGTTGTCGGATGACGTCGGTAGACAGTTCAAACGAGGCTTGCAGGTCATCCTGCAACCTTGCCCACCTAGAGATCTGATCCATCTTCCTAAGCACGAGGGCACGCATGTGCCTGTAAGAGTCCTCACCTACCCGCGAGGCAATTTCCCAGGCCGCCGCGGCATGGTAGGACATCTCTGCTGCATTCACGATGCGGTGGGACATCTCTTCTGCTTCCGCGGCGCGGCCGGACTAGTCTGCTGCATCGACGGCGCGGTGGGTCCTCCGTGCTGCTTCGGCGGCGCGGCAGGACCTCTCTGCTGCTACGGCCGTGTGGCGGGACATGTTGGATGCTTTCACGGCGAGGCGGGACATCTCTCGTGCTCCCACTTCCAGGCTCGCCTCTCCCCGGTGGCAATCTCTCGACCTAGAACTCACGCTGGCCATGGCAGGCGCAAGGGAACGATAATGAATGACTTGTTTGTTTTTGACTTTTTGTGGACGAGGAGTTCAGGAGGAATGTGCAGTCATCTTGGAGTAGTAGTATTTATAACCGCATAGTAATACGCTCCTAAGTGGGAAACCGTTTAGGTTTTGATCGGCGTGAACAGGTTTGCAATTTGGAATGTGACGGGACGCATGCTCAAAATTTGTTGACGGTTATAAGTGCGGCACTATTCCCGGAAGGCGTAACGTGGGCACGTACGCCTTCTCGGTCGCGTACGTGGCGTTTGCACTACAGGGTGCACCGCAATAGGCAATGTTAGCACCATCGCGCACGGTTCTTTTAATTAGAATGTGTGTGCCCGTCTAGCGTACACACGTTGATCTATCTAACTGTTTTAGTTTGTTGTGGCTAATCGCAAACAGTTCATCCATGTGAAGTGCATGCCATCAATCGCAGACACTTTGATCTGTCTGACCCGTTTCTGTTCTGTTGCCTAATCGCAAACAGTTAATCCTTCTGAAGCGTATGCCCTCAATCACACACACCTTGATCTTGCAGACCGTTTCTTTTGTGTTGCCTAATCACAAACAGTTCATCCGAGTGAACCGTATGCTGTGTATAGCACACGCCTTCATCTGGCTGCCCGTTTCTTTTGTTCCTCCTCATCGCAAACAGTTCATTGAACTGAACCGTATGCCCTTCATCGCACACGCAAATAAAACCTAAACCGTGTTTGATGCATCCGTTATCGCAAACGTTTTACACATTTCTGACGCTTCTCATACAGCATCGTTTGTGATTATTGCATCGCACACAGTTTCTCGAAGGGTCTCTGATCGTAGTGTCGTGTTAGCAGCATCCTGCGGTAGTGTGTCATTCGGAAGAAGTTTGTTAATAAGACTTGATCAACCTTGTTAATGGATTCCTTTTGATGAGCGTGAGATGGATGGATTTAGAAAGCACAACTTTCTGTACCTCCTTTTTACTTTCTGTTATCTAGATTAAATAAAGCAAAAATAGTATTTTTTTGCCTATTTTCTGAATTATCCGTGTAATAAAAAAATGTCCCGAAAATAAAAGTTCTCCAAATTCCCTGAAAATTTAGTATGATTTTTTATAGAATATTTGAGAATTTCTAGCATTGAACATGCACCAGGTGGATGCACCAGTGGGCCACAAGAGTGGAGGGTGCGCCCTACCCCCTGGGCGCGCCCCTTGCCTTGTGGGTCCCACATGGGTCCCCTTCACTTATTCCAGCACCCATCCACTTTGTCTCCCTCTAGAGAAAATCATCTCGTAGCTCAAACCCGTGTTCTTGCTCATCTTGCTGCCATTTTCGATCTCCTTGTGCAAAGCTCCATTTGCAAAACTGTTTTGGGGGATTGTTCTTCACTATGTGACTCCTCCAATGGTCCAATTAGTTTTTTTTCTAGTGCTTTATTTATTGCAATTTTTTGTTGCTGTGGTGACCTTGTTATTGAGCTTGCATGCCAAATTTATATGGTCCAAAGTAGTTGTGATGCATGATATAGCCTCTAGATACTTGTAGGAGTAGTTGCTATCAATCTTGTTGAGTTTGGTTCACTTTTATTTTGAGTCACTAAAATTTTCAGAGGAAGAAAAATGTCTAGGAAAGTGTACCAAGGTGGTTCTTCGAGGAAGCAAGCACCGAGGCTCACGATACGTGAGCCGGACCTTGAACCACCAAGGGAAGCTCAAGTGCGTCCTTGTGAATGGCCATCAGATGAATTCATGGTCCATGTAGGTTTTAAGGATGAGTTTAATGCATACGTACAAAATGCCGGCCTTGAGGACTTCGTGTCAGATAAGTGCCGACAATACTATTTCCTCACTGATTCCTTTGTGCGGAGGTTCGAATTTTCATCTAAGCGCAATACCCATACTGTTTTATTTGATCTTTATGATGAATCATATACCATGGACCTTGAAGATTTTAATACTGCATGCAAAATCCCACAATGGGGCATTCATAGTGAGCCTCACAAAGTTGAATACAATGATTTCCTTGCTAGCATCACTGTGGGAGAAACTAGAAATATCACACAAGCTACCATAGGGAGCATTCACTTTCCTGCCTTACATTATTTTGCTCTCTTTATAGGTAGATGCATTAATGGTAAGCATGAGCATAGCCACCTTTGTGCATCGGATCTTAGTGTCCTCAAGTGTGCGGTATTAGGTGATAAACGATATAATTTGGGGGCTATTATTGCGAGGAGGTTACATCTTAATGCTAAAGATGGAGATTTATTTGGTGGGATTTATGCAACTCGGTTAGCTAATTATCTTGGTACCCATAAGAGGGAATGACATTGAGTTACCACCTACTTTCCTAAATTAGAATGCTATGGTACGCTACCAGTTTCTTGAGAGGAACGAACAGTCCCTCCAGTACCGACTTATCTTTGATAGACGACATGATGTCCATATTACCCTTCCTGCCCCTTCCTTCTTTAACTTTTAGGTAAATGGGAGATATTTTATAACTAGAGAGGAGGTGAACGAGTATGAGAGAACAAAGGAGGCCACTCGCCTCCATGAAGCAGCTCGCCAGGCGGTAGCTTCCGCAGCACAGTACAACCCCAACTATGATTTCGGATACAATCTGGGCCAGTCGTGGCCCTCGACCAACTTAGGCTAAAAGCCTAAGATTGGGGGAGTACGTATTTTTCACCAACATTACATCATGTTCACACACTTATTTCAATTGTCGGTGTTCATACTTTTTCATTATATTATCCATGCTAGTTCATTTTCTTTTTCCTGCTTTCTTCTTGTGTGTTTGAAAAACTTTGAGAAAAAACAAAAAAAATAGTTGTAGCTTCTGTTTAGTTTACTTCCCATGTTTACTTAGTAGTAGTAAGATAACCCAAAAAGATTTCTCGCTCTTCTTTTGCTTGTTGGGAGCTTTCCCGTGTAATTAGTTTTTCTCATTCTTGTTTTACTTTCTTTAGAAAAACAAAAACTCCAAAAATATTTCAGTGTGTTTCTTTGAAATTCTTTTTTTCCTTTCTTTGGGTCGAGAGGATAAGATCACGATGAAAATGTTGAGTGGCTCTCTTATGCATTATTGTTGATCTAACAAAGAGCCAATATTACCTTGTCTTCTCCTTTGAATAAATATTTGCAGATTCCAACTTAGTCCAATGCACGTGCATTATTACAATTATCCACACCGTCCGGTCGTGCAAGTGAAAGGCAATAATGACGATATATGCTGAAATGATTGAGATGAGGAAAAGCTGGTATGAACTCGACCTATTTTGTTTTTGTAAATGTGATTAGTTCATCGTTCTGGATTCAGCCCATTATGAATGAAACATGTTTGCAATGACAATTAGAGATTATAGTTACTCATGCCATGCTTAATTACTTAGGAGTTTATAATGGTTTACCTTGCGTGCTAACATGCTTTTAAAATGGTTGTGATGTGGTATGATAGGATGGTATCCTCCTTTGAATGATTCGAGTGGCTTGACTTGGCACATGTTCACGCATGTAGTTGAAATGAAATCAACATAGCCTCCATGATATTTATGTTCATGGTGATTCATATCCTACTCATGCTTGCACTCAATGTTGGTTAATCTCAATGCATGTTTATGACTGTTATCGCTCTCTAGTTGGTCATTCCCCAGTCTTTTTCTAGCCTTCACTTGTACTAAGCGGGAATACTGCTTGTGCATCCACTTCCATAAACCCAAAGTTGTTCCATATGAGTCCACCATACCTACCTATATGCGGTATTTACCTGCCATTCCAAGTAAATTTGCATGTGCCAAACTCTAAACCTTCAAATGACAATATGTTTTGTATGCCCGAATCGCTCATATAGCGACGTGAGGACTGTCAGTATCTTCCATGCTAGGTGGGTTATTCTCACGATGAGTGGACTCCGCTCATCATTCACGAGAAAATGGCTGGTAACCGGGATGCCCAGTCCCATGCTCAAATCAAATCAAAATATAACTTCAAACAAAACTCCCCCAGGAGTGTTGTTAGTTGGACGGTACCCATTGTTTCGGGCCAACCGGAATGGGCTTGTTGGTGATGGGGGGGTATAAACTTTACCATTCTGTTTGGGAACCTCTTATAATGTATCTAGTATGGAAGATACCGAGATCTCTTGGTTGTTAGGTTGACAATGGAAGCATACCGCTCAAAATATTATTTATCTCTGTTCCAAAAAACTCGAGCTCTGGCGCCTCTGCAAATCCCTGCTTCCCTCTATGAAGGGCCTATCTATTTACTTTTATTGCCAGTCGTCATCCTCTTATAAATAGCACAAGTTAGAGAGCACCACTGTTATTTGTATGCATTATTATTAATTGATATTGAGTATGACTGTGACTGGAACTCTTTTACCATGAATTACAATGTCTAGTCAGTCCTTGATCTTCAGGGGTGCTCTGCATTTATGTTTTGCAGTCTCGCAAAGGGCTAGTGAGATACCATTTTGTTATACCATATCATGATTGTTTCGAAAAATTGTTGTCATCCGAAATTTATTATTATTGCTCGCTAGTTGATTATGCCATTGATATGAGTAAATATGAGACCTAAATGTTATTGTGAATATGGTTAGTTTATAATCTTTGCTGAAAACTTGAATGCTAGCTTTACATATTTGTAACAACAAGATCAAACAGAGTTTGTAAATGTTTTTCTTTATCACTTTCAGTTTGTCAACTGAATTGCTTGAGGACAAGCAACGGGTTAAGCTTGGGGGAGTTGATACGTCTCCATCGTATCTACTTTTACAAACTCTTTTGCCCTTGTTTTGAATGGAACTAACCCGGACTGATGATGTTTTAGCAGAATTGCCATGGTGTTATTTTTGTGCAGAAATAAAAGTTCTCGGAATGACCTGAAACTTCATGGAGCATATTTTTGGAATAAATAAAAGATATTGGCGAAAGAATCAACAGAGGGGGACCCACCACCTGTCCACAAGGGTGGGGGCGCTCCCTACCCCCTGGGCTTGCCCCTAGCTTGTGGGTCCCACGAAGCTCAACCGCTCAACTCCAACTCCATATATTCACGTTTGGGGAGAAAAAGCAGAGAGAAGGATTCATCGCGTTTTATGATGCGAAGCCGCTGCCACCTCCTGTTCTTCCTCGGGAGGGCAGATCTGGAGTCTATTTTGGGCTTCGGTGAGGGGAAATCGTCACCATCGTCATCATCAACCATCCTCCATCACCAATTTCATGATGCTCACCACCGTGCGTGGGTAATCCCATCGTAGGCTTGCTGGACAGTGATAGGTTGGATGAGATTTACCATGTAATCGAGTTAGTTTTATTAGGGTTTGATCCCTAGTATCCAATATGTTCTAAGATTGATGTTGCTATGACTTTGCTATGCTTAATGCTTGTCACTAGGGCCCGAGTGCCATGATTTCAGATCTGAACCTATTGTGTTTTCATGAATATATTTTTGTTCTTGTTCATATCTTGCAAGTTATAGTCACCTACTATGTGTTATGATCCGGCAACCCCGGAGTGACAATACTCGGGACACTTCCCGGTGATTACCATAGTTTGAGGAGTTTATGTATTCACTAAGTGCTAATGCTTTGGTCCGGTTCTCTATTAAAAGGAGGCCTTAATATCCCTTAGTTTCCAATAGGACCCCGCTGCCTCAGGAGGGTAGGACAAAAGATGTCATGCAAGTTCTTTTCCATGAGCATGTATGATTATATATGGAATACATGCGTACATTATATTGATGAATTGGAGCTAGTTCTGTGTCACCCTAGGTTATAACTGTTGCATGATGAATGTCATCCGACATAATTATCCATCATTGATCCATTGGCTATGAGTTCGTTTCATATTGATCTTTGCTAAGTTACTTTACTATTGCCACTGTTACGATTGCTACAAAACTGCTACTGTTACTTTTGCCACCATTACGGTTACTTCCATACTACTTTGCTACTAAATACTTTGCTGCAGATATTAAGTCTTTCAGGTGTGGTTGAATTGACAACTCAGCTGCTAATACTTGAGAATATTCTTTCACTCCTGACGGTGTCCTGGACTAGGGGGTACTCATCACGTCGTCTCCCGATCAGTTGGATTGGGCCGAGGACCCCCATGGCCGCATACTCATGGGCCAGTTCGGACAGCTGCCACATACAAGGAAGATTCCACAAGACTTGGCGATCAATACAAGGACTCCTCCCCACCGGCATACTCGGCTAGGACTCTTGTTATCCTAGGCCTCTGGTGCATTATATAAACCGAGGACAGGCTAGTCGATAGAACATATACAATAATCATACCATAGGCTAGCTTCTAGGGTTTAGCCTCTCTGATCTCGTGGTAGATATACTCTTGTACTACCCATATCATCAATATTAATCAAGCAGGACGTAGGGTTTTACCTCCATCAAGAGGGCCCGAACCTGGGTAAAACTTCGTGTCCCCTGCCTCCTGTTACCTTCCGCCTTAGACGCACAGTTCGGAACCCCCTACCCGAGATCTGCCGGTTTTGACACCGACATTGGTGCTTTCATTGAGAGTTCCGCTGTGTGATCGGCAAAAGGATCGATGGCTCGTCTGCAGGTCAACTGCGATGCCGGCATCTTCGTCGCCGGCTCGACTGGTCACCTTGGCTCGACCAAGGACCGTGCTCCATCTCCGATCGTCATGTTCGGACGAGGGCCTTCATCAACATCAACTCGGATCTCTATCAAGATCATGGAGGAATCATCCATGGAGCTCGGGGGCTCAACGTCAACATTGCCCTCGGGCGACCGTGCTGTTTTTCCGAACAGCAAACTTGTCATCTCGGCATGGTCGTCAACTCGGTGCACTGACATACCACGTCATCTCGGCTGGACGGGGGGCTTCGTCAACACTTCATTACCCCATGCCGGGGACTTCGGCATCACTCTGCCGGCCTGCATTGACCGTGCTATGTCACCACTTCGGAGTGCCGAGCCCTTTGCTCCGCCACCTCGGGACCGACTTGGGGGATGGAACCTTGTCCCGCATCAAGCTCGGACCGCGTCATCAATACCGAACACATTAACCAGCTAAGTTGCCTTCATGCTCAAAGTTTTAAATTTTTCACTTGTGTTCGGTTAGACCAAGCATTATACTTTTTTGGAAAAAAGTTACTTATAAAAAATTTCCTTGTCCAAACTTTGTTTGTGACACACAAATTCAAATACCCCGTTTATTTGGGGGCTTCATTTATGAAGCTTTTCCTCTTGCATATGATTATACTTGTACCGCTTCGTTCCTTGTTCGTGTATTATGCCACAATATGCACCATATTGACTTAAGCGATTTGCAAGCTGGGTTGCCTGGCTCCTATGCTTACCTCTACGTTCCCGATTGTTCATCTAGGGAGTAAAGGGAGCACCTCTGCGATTGTCACGACCGGGTCCTCCGAGCTCTGACCTCAGACTGGGTGAAGCCGAAAGCTAGCACTCTTATTGTTTTCAATCATGGTCGGCACACAACGGAACTCGTGACTACAAAAAATCCATTGCATAAGTCTCATATTAATAGTGAGCACCAAAGAAAGGTATCGGTGGGGGTACTATTTTCTTCGAAGATGCTTCTTACACTTTGTCTGTAATATAGCATAAGTTCCTTGAGCGCGCTTTGTCTGTTACAGCCTTATGGCCCGGTTGCCTGGTTATCGGAAACACTGTCGATATTCTCGACAGGTGGAGTACATAACACTTGTTGGTCCTTGACCGAAGAGGGAGAAGCCGACGGTCGGTTAAGACGTGTTTAAAGTTCGGGTGAACAAAGATATGATATTAGTACTTCGGTACATACAATCATTATACATAAAATTCTTTTACCCAAGTCACTTGGGGGCTCTTAAATTTATATGAGCCGTTTTATAATAAGTGTTCTTCTTCTTAGTCGTTGCAAAGTTTTTATTATTATTACTATTTATCACTCCTTTTTTCGACATGAGTGTGTGGTCACTAGCCGGGGAGCCTAATTTCTCTCTCAAAGCCGCTAGAGTTTAGTTTGCTAAACTGGCCTAATGAGAAGTACTCCGCCTTCGGGATAGGAGGTTGAAGCCGTAGGCTGACCCGCTTGAAGTCTTGAGATAGGATGTGTCATGTTAAAGCATGACAGAAGCACTTTTTTTAAAGTCCAATTTTCTGATTGGCACCGAACAATTGATCTAGTTCGGACGTCGATTTTTTCTGACGTTTTTTGGTTTTCCAAGCCTATGGCACTTTTGAACTATTTGTGCGTTTCCACCATTAGTCTCGCAGTACAACTCCGGAGACCTTTAGGGATCCGGAAAAAACATTCTCGGATATTGCTATATATGCATTGGTTTCGAATTGTGTCTTCGGTCAATAGTTGGGTTGCCCGGCTCCTGTGCTTGCCTCCTACGTTCCGCTTTGTTCGGCTAGGTGTGCAGAGGGAGAACCACTACGATTGTGCTTCCAGCTCGCATGGTCAAGCACCTCAGTGGAGAAAGCCGAAAACTGACTATCACAATAGGCGTAAACTGGTCAGTGATCCGATGACTATATTAAATGATGGGCCGTTCATAACATTGGCCGAAGTGTTTACGGCTTGACCTCGGATGTCGCCGAACAGTAACCGGGGGCTCATAGCTAGCTTCCCCAACTTAAAGCTCCTATGACTAAGGGAAAGTTATAAAGCCCGCATATTTGATTGCTTCGTTTCTGCTAACACAACCGCCTCCGGGCACCGAGCCATCGGCTAAGGGTTGTTTTGTTAGTGCGGAAACACCCTGCGTGGTATCTACCAAGGGGTAGAAGCCGACGATGGGCCACTTTCAACTGATAAACAGTCACAATGGAGTCAAAATAATGATGTAAAGTACTTGCATACATAGAATCATTGCACATAATCTGTGATTTTACTCTGGATATCGATCCTTAATTCGGCCACCCGTGCCCACATTAAGGCTCGGGGGCTACTGGGCTTTGCGCTCATTATTTACAAAAATTAAAGGGGCACATCAACCCCCTGATCTGGTGTTGCCACCCGACCAGTGTCTCGGGGGCTACTGCATTGCTTATTTCAATGCAGAGAATTCCAAATGCCAAGTGTTCGGCTTGACCGAACTATGGGCAAACGTGTCTTCGGATAACAATAGGTACCATTTGGACCTATCCGGCGTCAAGCTAAATAAATTACAGCAACTTTTCAAGACCCTCTCTCAAGGGCCCGTTCGCCGATCACTATATATTACACTGCTTTTTATTCCTATGTATGCTGCCGAGCTATGTGTTGATCCTCAGGCCGATTTCGCGCATCGGCCCGAGTCTCAGGGGCTACTGGGAACAGCGGTTTCATGTTTTCCTTCAGGTGCATCTCGGGTTTTAGACCGACACACACCTTGAGGGCTACTGGATATACATATACCGGTTATATATCTCGGCAGAGAATAAATTGCACCAATAAAAAAATATTCACAAAATATCAGCCTGCTGTCGGGTGGTGCACCACCTCGGAAGCAGTCCGGCATAAAGCTCGGGCGCTAGTGGCTGGCTCCATAGAGGGCATTTCCAGCATTAAGCTCGGCTAAACTCCTTCAACTTTTTTGGACCAAGATGATCTATGACATCTTGGATATAGTCCGGCGTTGGAGCTTGGACACAGTCCGATGTTGGAGCTCGGATACATTTCAGCGTTGGAGCTCGGAAGCAGTCTGGCATTGGTGCTCGGCTGCAAAAGATACCTCGAATGCAATCTGGCGTTAGAGCTCGAACGCAAGAGGACCCTGCCTCCCGGGAACAACTTCAAACCCGAGGTGTGGCATAAAAACAACAAGGCATTGATAAAGGCCGGAAACTTAAAGGGGCTCCTCGGATACCCGACGTGTAAACTCGTCGAATGCATTTCGGCGATCCTCAAGATCGAAGATGAGAAGTTTGTTGAACCAGTTTTCAAGACCGACAACCGAAGATGAAGAACAGTTCGGAAGAATCGAGGAGCGTCCCTAACTTGAAGACCGGTTCAGGGGGCTACTGACAGTGTCCTGGACTAGGGGGTACTCATCACGTCGTCTCTCGATCAGTTGGATTGGGCCGAGGACCCCCATGGCCGCATACTCATGAGCCAGTTCGGACAGCTGCCGCATACAAGGAAGATTCCAAAAGACTTGGCGATCAAGACAAGGACTCCTCCCCACCGGCGTATTCGGCTAGGACTCTTGTTATCCTAGGCCTCTGGTACATTATATAAACCGAGGCCAGGCTAGTCGATAGAACATATACAATAATCATACCATAGGCTAGCTTCTAGGGTTTAGCCTCTCTGATCTCGTGGTAGATCTACACTTGTACTACCCATATCATCAATATTAATCAAGCAGGACGTTGGGTTTTACCTACATCAAGAGGGCCCGAACCTGGGTAAAACTTCGTGTCCCCTACCTCCTGTTACCATCCGCCTTAGACGCATAGTTCGGAACCCCCTACCCGAGATCCGCCGGTTTTGACACCGACAACTCCCCTTGTGTAGAATCAATAAATTTGGGTTGAAAACTCTACCCTCGAAAATTGTTGCGATCCCCTATACTTGTGGGTTATCAATATTTTCCTCAGTTAAGAACCAAGGTTATCTATCAAGTAGGAGAATCATACAACACCTCATTAGCAGTACCTGCACACAAAATAACAAATACTTGCACCCAACGTGAATAAGGGGTTGTCAATCCCTTGATGATTACTTGCAAGATTATATTTTGTAGTGATAGGTAGATTGATAAAACACAAAACAAAATAACTAAAGAAAAATTGCAGCAAGGTATTTTTGGATTTAAATATATGGTAAAAGTAGACCACGGGGCCATAGTTTTCACTAGAGGCTTCTCTCTTGAAAATATCATACGATGGGTAAACAAATTACTGTTGGGCAATTGATAGAAAAGCAAATAATCATGACGATATCCATGGCAATGATCATGTATATAGGCATCACGTCCGAGATAAGTAGACCAAAATGATTCTACATCTACTACTATTACTCCACACATCGTCTGCTATCCAGCATGCATCTAGAGTATTAACTTCATAAAGAATGGAGTAACGCCTTAAGCAAAAATGACATGATGTAGACAAAGTAAACTAATGCATGATAAACCCCATCTTTTTATCCTTAATGGCAATGATACAGATATGTGTCATGTCCCTTTCTATCACTGGGATTGAGAACCGCAAGATCAAACCCATCACAGAGCACATCTCCCATTGCAAGAAAAATCAATCTAGTTGGCCAAAGCAAATCAATAGATCGAAGAGAAATACAAAGCTATAATAATCATGCATAAAATATTTCAGAGAAGACTCAAATAATATTCATGGATAATCTAATCATAAACTCACAATTCATCGGATCCCAACAAACACACCGCAAAAAGTGATTACATCGAATAGAACTCCAAGAACATCGAGGAGAATATTGTATTGAAGATCGGAGAGAGAGAGAGAGAGAGATCCATCTAGCTACTAACTATGGACCCGTAGGTCTGTGGTAAACTACTCACACATCATCGGAAGGGAAGCAAGGTTGATATAGAGCCCGTCCATGATTGATTCTACCTCTGGCAGAGTGCCGGAAAAGGCCTCCAAATGGGATCTTGCAAGATAGGAACTTGCAGCGGAAAAAAAAGTGTTTTGGATGGCTCTTTGTTGGTTTCTCGAATTTAGATAATTTATAGAGGCAGAGTTAGGTCAAACAAAGCCTCGTGGGCCCCACGAGCCACGAGGGCGCCCCTGATGCCTTGTGAGCCCACGCTTCATCTTCTGGCCCTCTCCCAAAGCTTCCAGTGTCCCTTTTGTCTAGAAAAATATCTCCAAAAAGTTTCATGGCATTTGGACTTCGTTTGGTACTGAAATTCTGAAAACCAAAAACAGGCAAAAACAACAACTGACACTGGACAGTAAGTTAATAGGTTAGTCCCAAAATATAATATATAATTGCTTCTAAATAAATATAAAACATCCAAGATTGATACTATAATAGCATGGAACAATCAAACTTTGTAGATACGTTGAAGACGTATCATTTGCAAACTGTGGATTGGCCGTGCTTTCAGTCTTTTGTCCGAAGGATCGTTCGTGAATAGTTCGAGGGACTTCATAAATGATCTTCATCAAGTTCGAGGGATCGTTCGTGAATGGTTCAAGAAACTTTAAGTATGATCTACGCCGACTCTTCTTCCACTGCAACACATTGTTGGTAATGATCCGATGCAAACCACATCTTCATAGTGTTCCTAGTTGATCGTAGGATGATTTTTTTGTTTTCTACAATGTTTCTCAAAAAATGTGATCATCTAACTCGGGCCCACACAACAACCAATGGAAGGCTACCGTCCACACTTATTTTAAATGGCAAGCGTGTGGGTGGTCGGCCTCATCCACTTCTCACTCCCGTTCACATGTAGCCAAACCCCCCGCTCCCTCGCTAGTGACACGAAATCCTAGCCATGGCTAGCTTCTTCGGGAAGGGGAAGGCGAAGGCGAAGCATGACACCTAGGCCAACTCCTCGCGTGGGCCAGCAAGGTGGGTACTAGTACCAGTAGCGGGGGACATGTGCCGACCACGGGAGCGCGTGGTCATCCCCATGCACCGCGTTGTACCACTCGGAGTACCGCGTCCCACTGCTGTTCCCCGACATGAATCTCCGCCACGACTGGCACCTGGACCCCACCACATTCTGGTGCTGCGGTGCCGTGTTTCGCGAGGGCGCGCGCCAAGGAGATCTGCCTATGGCATACCCAGCTCATGATGGCGTAACATCGTTACCCGGCCTACGCGGCGGACTCGCCGAACTGGGAAATGTGGTTCGCGATCGAGCACGACGTGCTCCGCCATCCATCTTGATGCCAACTACACGCTGTCGCCCCCCTATGTGGCGCCAGAGGAGGAGGAGGTGACCTACCTGACGATGATATGTACCTAGGGTAGGGTAATAGGCCTGACCTAGACACCCTTCCCAAGGACACTGCCCTAGAGTCATAGGCATTCAAAAGT
Organism: Triticum dicoccoides; assembly: GCF_002162155.2. Lineage (NCBI taxonomy): Eukaryota > Viridiplantae > Streptophyta > Magnoliopsida > Poales > Poaceae > Triticum > Triticum dicoccoides. The sequence goes on from NC_041384.1 coordinate 437,618,474, forward strand.
GCAGCAGCATCTACCGACTGAAATCACCTCAGAGTGCAACCCACTCGACCAACAATTCCACTGAGATAACCCAATTACATTTGACCAAGACATAATCATTTGACCACACCAGGAACCACTCGGAGTACAGAAGATCTAAAGTCACTCAGGATGGCAACGGTCAGGCGTTCACTCTGTAGTCTTAATGGTCATTTATGTGTCTTTATTGTTGGTGTTACCAGTAATGTCCCACCTTAATGTACATTGAACCCCTTGTAACGTGGGCTGGCTGGGGTCATGGAGCACTCTATATAAGCCACCCCCTCCACTGGGACAAGGGTTCGCACCTCCTGTAACTTCACGCATAATCCAGCCGACCAAGCCTCCGGGCACCGAGACGTAGGGTTGTTACTTCCTCTGAGAAGGGCCTGAACTCATAAATCTTGAGTGCACAATCTCACCGTAGCTAGGATCTTGCCTCCTCCTTCGTACCCCTATTCTACTATCAGACTTACTCCCACGACAGTTGGCGCCCACCCTGGGGCAGGTGTCTTAGCGACTTCCGGTGAGGTTACGATTTTCTCGATCTCCATCATCATGGTTTCCGGCGGTGGTTTGGCTGAGGGTCGCGAGATCCGTCTCGGCGCGCTCGTTTTCATCGCCGACGATTCCGCATGGCTCCAGGAGGCCCCCTCGACGTCGAGACGCTCCCCGTCCGCGAGGCAACGCACTTCCGCACGTGCATCCGCGGCGTCCTTCTGCGGCAGCCATCGACCCAGAATATCGGTAGGCTCCCGCAACATCTTCGCTTCCCGCTGCTTGTCGTCGCAAGCGATCCAGTCGATCGCGGCTTCAGCGGTGGGTAAAGCACGCGGTGGCTCGGCAGTCGGCCACCCCTCAAGTCACGGCAATCGAGCCCGACAAATCTCTCCACGGGCTGTTTGACCTGTCGACTGGTTCCGTCGAGACCCTATTCGAGTGCGACAGCAGCGACCCTACGGCAGAAGTCCTGATGGTCGACACGCCACGTAGCCCGCCTGGGTTCCATCGCAGTTACGGCGGCAACGGTGGTGGCAATCCATCGCATCTTCACGAAGAATATCGTCCTCAAGCCCTCACTTCGCAGCACAGGGAGGAGCTGCATCATCGCAACATGGAGGCACCCTACACTCCCATTGTCGGGGAGACCTCCGAGGCTTGGGCCTTGGAGGTTGCGCGTCTGGTCACTCTGGCTGAGCGCGCGTGGCTGGAGAACCTTCAGCATTCACTCGATGAATGTGCTTGACAACAGATCCCTGAATCCAGTCAGCGATAGCGAAAATTGTTCCTGCCTGAACCTCAGGTATACCGCACTCCAATTCAGAATCTTACTGTTGTGGCCCGCATAGCAGAGTCGATCCAGCCGTCCCAATCAGAGGCTGGAAGAGGTTTGATGCAGATTCGAGCGCTGCTTCGGGCAGTAGGAGAGCAGAACACAACAGTTTCCCAGTCGCGCAACATGATCCATAGCAGATCCATGGTAGCAGACACCGTCCAGTCGGTTCACAGCCCAAGATCGCCTCTTCGGCATGAGGGTCGAGGGCACCATCAAGAGCAGTACCTGGGTCAGAACCACGAGCAATATGATCATCAGTTCAGCTGTGAGGACCGCCGTCAAGTGCCTACGCCCCCTCCAAGGGGTGGATCGTATGCACCTCGGCAATACGATGACAGGCGTCCGTATGGTGACGAGCGAAGACTTCTAGTTGACCCTAGAGAACCCGGGTTTGATGCAAGGTCAGTTTTGCTACAGGGTCTGGTCGACCGGAATAGAGACCACAGAGAAGGACAAGATAGAGACCGTCCGACTGGCAGCAGAGTGCATGTTTTCGGGCCTGAGTGTTTCAGCAGAGCCATTAGAGCCGCAGAAATTCCTCCCAACTTCAGGTTGGCGACTGGAGTAAGTAAGTTCACCGGTGAGTCGAAGCCCGATACTTGGCTAGAAGATTACCGAGTGGCAGTGCAGATTGGCGGCGGTAATGATGATGTAGCCATGAAGCACCTCCCCCTGATGTTGGAAGGCTCAGCCAGAGCCTGGTTGAATCAGTTAGCTCCTGGCAGTATCTTCAGTTGGGAAGAGTTGGCTCGGGTGTTTGTCAGAACGTTTGAGGGCACTTGCAAGCGACCAGCAGGGCTGACTGAGTTACAGCATTGTGTCCAGAAGCCTAATGAAACCTTGAGAGATTACATCCAGAGGTGGACCACTTTGCATCACACAGTGGAGAATGTATCGCCACACCAAGCAGTTTGCGCCTTCAAGGAGGGTATTCGGTACTGAGAGCTCAACCTGAAATTTGGTCAGACAGGAGATATGGCCCTGACCCGAATTATGGAAATAGCCACTCGGTACACTAACGGTGAGGAAGAAGACCGACTCCACAGTGGCAAGAACAGACCAGTCGCCCAGAACACCGGAGGAGGAAATTCCAGTCGGGAGCATAAGTGCAAAACCGAGCCCGCGGCACCTGGTGAAACTGCAGTTGTGACCCAAGGAAAATTCAAAGGGAAGCCTAAAGGGCCATGGATACCCAAGAAGGTGAGAGATCAAGCGGGAAATGATGTGCTAGATTTGCCATGTCATGTACACACCAACAAGGATGAAGAGGGAAACCTGATTTATCCCAAGCATACCACTCGACAGTGTCGACTCCTTATCCAGCAGTTCCGAGAGGGGCAGCCCAGTGAGAAAGAGAAAGAATCTGATAAGGATGAGGACAAATAGGAGGATGATGGTTAGCCCAATGTCAATGCCACTTTAGTGATTTTTGCTAATGTTGAGAGCAAAAGTTGACTGAAAGTCATCAATAGAGAAGTGAACATAGTTGCTCCGGCAACAACTGTTGGGGAACGCAGTAATTTCAAAAAAATTCCTACGCACACGCAAGATCCATCTAGGTGATGCATAGCAACGAGAGGGGACGATGTTGTCCACGTACCCTCGTAGACCATAAGCGGAAGCGTTATGACAACGCGGTTGATGAAGTCGTATGTCTTCACCATTCGACCGATCCTAGCACCGAAGGTACGGCACCTCCGCGATCTGCACACATTCAGCTAGGTGACGTCCCACGAACTCTAGATCCAGCTGAGGTCGAGGGAAAGTTTCTTCAGCACGACGGCGTGATGACGGTGATGATGAAGTTACCGACGCAGGGCTTCGCCTAAGCACTACAACGATATGACCAAGGTGGAAATCTGTGGAGGGGGCACCGCACACGGCTAAACAATCAACTTGTGTATCTATGGGGTGCCCCCTCCCCCGTATATAAAGGAGTGGGGGAGGAGGAGGGCCAGCCCTCTATGGCGCGCCCCAGTGGGGGAGTCCTACTCCCGGTGGGAGTAGGATTCCCCCTTCCCTTGTTGGAGTAGGAGAGAAAGGAAAGGGGAGAGAGAGGGAAGGAAGGGGGCCGGCCCCCACCCAATTCGGATTAGGCTTGGAGGGGGGCGCCCTCCACCTTGGCAGCCTCCTCCACTCTCCCACTAAGGCCCAATAAGGCCCATACACTCCCCGGGGGGTTTCGATAACCCCCCTCGGTACTCCGGTAAATGCCTGAACTCACCCCGAACCATTCCAATGTCCAAACATAGCCTTCCAATATATCAATATTTATGTCTCTACCATTTCGAGACTCCTCGTCATGTCCGTGATCATATCCGAGACTCCGAACTACCTTCGGTACATCAAAACACATAAACTCATAATACCGATCGTCACCGAACGTTAAGCATGCGGACCCTACAAGTTCGAGAACTATGTAGACATGACCGAGACTCATCTCCGGTCAATAACCAATAGCGGAACCTGGATGCTCATATTGGTTCCTACATGTTCTATGAAGATCTTTATCGGTCAAACCGCATAACAACATACATTGTTCCCTTTGTCATCGGTATGTTACTTGCCCGAGATTCGATCGTCGGTATCTCAATACCTAGTTCAATCTCGTTACCGGCAAGTCTCTTTACTCGTTCCGTAATGCAACATCACGTAACTAACTCATTACTCACATTGCTTGCAAGGCTTATAGTGATGTGCATTACCGAGAGGGCCCAGAGATACCTCTTCGATACACGGAGTGACAAATCCTAATCTCGATTTATGCCAACTCAACAAACACCATCGGAGACACCTGTAGAGCATCTTTATAGTCACCCAGTTATGTTGTGACGTTTGATAGCATGCTAAGTGTTCCTCCGGTATTCGGGAGTTGCATAATCCCATAGTCATAGGAACATGTATAAGTTATGAAGAAAGCAGTAGCAACAAACTAAACGATCATCGTGCTAAGCTAACGGATGGGTCAAGTCAATCACATCATTCTCTAATGATGTGATCCCATTAATCAAATGACAACTCGTGTCTATGGTTAGGAAACTTAACCACATTTGATTAATGAGCTAGTCAAGTAGAGGCATACTAGTGACACTCGGTTTTTCTATGAATTCACACATGTACTAAGTTTCCGGTTAATACAATTCTAGCATGAATAATAAACATTTATCATGATATATGGAAATATAAATAACAACTTTATTATTTCCTCTAGGGCATATTTCCTTCAACAACGATGTATTTGAAGTGGGCAAAGACTCCCATCACATTCGACCAGTCCGATCACCCAGCGCATGTAGCTACCCCTGGGCGGCAAGCGCTGGTGGTCGACCCAGTCGTTGAGGGTACTCGACTGACCAAGGTCTTGATGGATGGTGGCAGTGGCTTGAACATTTTGTACGCCGAGACCCTCAAAGGGATGGGCATCCCGATGTCCAAGCTCAGCGAGAGCAACATGCGATTCCACGGAGTCATACCGGGGAAGAAGGTCGATTCACTCGGCTAGATTACCCTTGATGTGGTTTTCGATGATTCCAAGAATTACCGCAAGGAAAATTTGACATTTGAAGTCGTGGACTTTCACAGTGTTATGTGTACCTGAAGTTGAAGATGCCTGGGCACAGAGGTGTGATCACAGTTACCGGGAATCGGCAGAGAGCAGAAGAGTCCTTCCAGAAGGGCTCAAAGATTGCCGATGAACAGATGGCAACAGTCGAGATGCAAGAGTACCAGAAAAATGTAGATTCGAGTGATTTGTTACGTGCCAAGAAGCCTGCTTCAGAGTCTGCATTTCAGTCGTCTGGCGAAACAAAGCAAGTTCACATTCACCCGACCGATCCCAATGCTGCTTTGACTCATATTTCAACAACACTCGATAGCAAATAGGAAGAAGCACTCATCCAGTTCCTCCGTGAGAACTAGGACATATTTGTATGGAAGCCTTTTGACATGCCGGGTGTATCCAGGGGACTGGCTAAGCACCGTTTGTGAGTCGACCCGAAAGCAAAACCTGTCAAAGAGCATCTCCGTTGGTCCGCCGTGGAGAAGAGGAAGGCAATTGGTGAAGAGGTGGCTCGACTTCTAGCAGCTGAGTTCATCTGCGAGATATACTACTCCGAGTGGCTCGCCAATGTTGTCATGGTTCCCAAGAAAGACGATTCACTTCGCATGTGCCACTACTAGAATCAACGATTTTACCTAGGGTAGAATACCCTAGGTGAAAGCCCAAAAACTCTAGGTAAAGGCATTACCTAAGGGCACTAGGTGAAGTATAGACAGGAAAGAGGGCTTTCCCTACCGTTTTCCACCAGCCCTAGGGGAAGTACACTTTACCTAGGGGCACATGCTCTAGGGAAAGTATACACTGGGTCAGCTTTGCCAACATGGAAAGTACATATCCCTAGGGTCATATTGCCCTAGGGAAAGCTTGTGGGGCCCTATTTTGATATATAGCAGCAATTTGAATTATAAATATTTGCCATATTGCCCTAGTAACACATGCCAAATTTGGATTTATACCAACCATAATTCAAAATTATTCATCATACAACATATTCATACCACCCAGCAATCCAATAAAAAGCTAGATTAAGTTTCATAAAATGGTCAGGATAATTCGACTTGCATATACAATGAACTACAGACCAAACTACATATCAGCTCGTGTTGCTATACCAAAACACTTCTAAACTAACTACACATGCATCACAATGTTGGCCTTGAGAAGTATATGCTCTGAACACCCCTTGAGCACTTGCAACAGGTTGCCCTTCCAGGTCTTAAAGAGGAACATCTGGCTCACAAAATATGAGGCTGAGTATAAGAATCACAAGTTCGGCACTTAGATAAAATATAAAAAATAGGCAGCTTACGTAAGAACACAAAAATCAGCATCATATTAACAGTAGCACAACAATCATGGACATATAGACCTCATGTCGGCAATAACCTGTAAATACCTGAAAATAAGAACAAAATATTTATCTGTTTATACAAAATACCAGAAAATAAGTACAGTGCTATATGATCTATCTGAGTTACAACGCATGTTTTCAAACCTCTCGAAAGTCAACCAAGCTCAAAATGAAACTGCATGTGTCCAGAAAATAGCCTCTCAATTTCTAAGTTTAATCGCATGAAGAAGACACAATTTTTGAACTTTTGCAGCAAAGCATGCGTGTCATGCCTCTCTGTTGCCTTCTGAAATAAAAACCACACTTGACAAACAATGCAGGAACATGTATGGTATCCCACTTGCTAAGTTACTTTTATAATACAACTACATTATGTTATGTTGCAGTCAATTAACCATTACAGTGCATAAACCACTATATATGTAAAAGATCATCAAAGGTGCAAAAAAACAACAGGTCAAAAAGAAAAAGAACATCACAGCCATCTCAAAAAAGCAGTTACTTGAATTGGCACGTACAAATAATTGAATGTTTTTTAGCCTCACTAAACCCCACTTCTAAATGTCTAAAACCATACATAAGAGAATCTTGAACATCATGTGATTACATGAATTAGCAGACGATGGAGAGGAGCTCACCATGGCTATTTTGTAGCTGATGCCAAACAACATCGCCTCAGCCGCACGGCACCGGGGCCAACGAAAGTTGCCGAGGCCGGAGACCAAGCCTACCACCACACACCTTTCCTGACACGATAAACCCCTTCTCCTCTTCATAGGTGATGATGATGTACCATATCCTGCACAAGGACAAACCCAACATCAGCATTTTACTTGAACGTATATGAGAAATCTGAAGCTTCACGAGACATCATTGTCGTTTGTTAGCTTTACAAGTAATTAGACAACCTAGTTTGTTTGTTTTTGTTTTGCGAAATTAGAAAACCTACTTGAGCTATCAGCATACTGCATCTACATGGTTAACAGTAAGATGTATAAGAATGCAGAGTGTGAGAAAATTGGAATCCTCCGACTAGGCAGATAATATTATATCAGTGAACACACAAAGCAACCAACTTGATGCAGATTTAAGAACTTATTGTGAATGCAGAAGGACACAGTCAAGGAATATAACCAGTAGATGCACACAAAAATGTAAAGTATTGCTTGGGCATGCTGAATATTCCTATAGGAGGTGTTTGATGCCACAATGGTTGTCTTTTACTTGGAACTCATTTTTATTCCATTAGCCAAAATGCACAGCATAATCGCTGGGCACCAAGTCCTGTACGAAAGTAGGAGCACCTCCTGGCCAAAGGGCTTGGGGATCAACATCCATCTTTGCACCAAACGACGCAAGGGCGTTAGCTACCTTATTACAAAGTCTGGGACAATGCATAGCCCGAAACGAACAGAAATTAAGTCTAACAAACGCTTTGATCTCTTGGAAAAACGTCCACTCGCAGACATATCGTAGTCGCATGTGTTAATTGCCTGAACCAGCTCCCTTGAACTAAATGAAGTCTAACAAACAAATAGAAATTAAGTCTAACAAACGCTTTGATGCTACAATGGCTGGAGCTAAATAACATCGACAGGACAATATTTATGGTGACCAAGGCCAAGAACATGAACAATGATAGTGTAGTAAACTCCATGATGTCTAAATTTATACAGAAGTACTTTCACATAACCCTGAAACAAGCATTAAAACAATATTGTTGATGAAAAACAGAATATGTTTGACGTTATATGATGAATGAGGTATGACGAAACCAAGAACTAGGCACGATGGCCAGAATAAAAAATTCCACAGCACTATGGCCATGGACACGCAGGTCATGTGTGTGTGTGCGCGCACGCACGTGTGTGTGTGTGTGTGTGTGTGTGGGTGCGTGTGTGTGTGAGAGAGAGAGGGCAGAGGAGAGAACCAGTGGCTTACCACGAGCTATCCCAGAGTGGAAGAAGAATCGGGGCCACCGAAGAGGCAGGGCAGGAGGGGTCATAGTGGAAGAAGCCCCGGTCACACCACACGGTAACTCTGTCGTGTGCCAAGATCTACATGTTGGTCAATTGGTCAAACAAGCAGCTTCACGACTTAGTTGAGACCATGATGAGCTGAGCAAATATATTGCGTAGATGCACATCTCTCAGTTTCATGAAATAAAAGAGTGGGATATGAGGACATTTAGGATGAATCCCATATTTAAACTAGTATATGATGAACTGAAGGATGCATGTCCAGATTTCACATGCATGAGAGATGGATCTGTCTTGCACGACCTCCAGGCCCCTAGTAACTAACTTGATTGATCTCAACTTAATGGGGGCAATTTCTTAACAGACTCAAATATCATCTATTCTTTTATTGATGGATGCAGCTCACTGCCAATCAGGTGATATGCCTACCAAATAAAAATCTAACGTAAAGGCTACAACAAAAAACCAGAATTCATGCAACGATTGACTTCACAGAATGACAGAAGTAAGAACACTCCTGTCAAACCTCTCTTTGCCTTCTCAAATGAAAATCACAATTGAGAAAACAGTGCAGGAACATGAATGTCACCCCACTTGCTAAGTTACTATTATCACATAACTATGTCATGTTATGATGCAGTCAATCAACCATATATAATTTTATTGTGGTTAGAATAATAAACCACCCAATTTCTAACATGTTGAACTGCCGAAATACCATTTAATTATAATGCCAAATGCCTAAATTATGTAGCTTGTGTTTATATCATTATGACATACGAAGATATATTGCAGAACAGAGTCTAGTCCGAACGAGGGCTAGCGAGCAAGGGAATTAACTGAATAAGATCATCACACAAATATTTACCTAGAGAGTTTTACAGTGAGTATCAATGACTCATGTTACATATAAACTAATGTCCTGATGCAATGAGCAGTCACAAATCAAATGATAAGAAAATTAATAGCATCTAGAGAATATTGTATTACAAGATTGGTTCCAACCAGAAGGGGAGATGGAGGACCTTGATAGTGGCGGAAGCATGGTGGGAGAATGGACCTTGGGCAGTATGGGGTCGTCGGCGTAGATCCATTCTTGGAGAAGGGCAGAACGCACGGCGAACGGGATGCCATGGCTCCTCCAGTAGTGGGGGCGACGGATCTGGTGCACCAGGACCTCGCCCTGTGCTCGTCGGCGCAGATCCTTTGGATGGACAAAAGGATTCAGGGAGGCCATGGCTGCTCCCACGATGGGGATGATAGATCTGGTGCACGGGGATCTTGCCCTGTTGGGGCCGATCTAGTTCCCCCTTGCTCCTTGCATGCTGCAGGTTGGGGCTGAATCGGCATGGGGCGGCTTGGGAGAGAAGGAGAACAGAGGAGAAGGTGGATTTTTGGGTCGGCGGACGGAGATGAGGAAGGTGACCTAAATACACGCGTCCACATCTTTCTCACTGGGCAGTGGGTCCATGACGAAATATGGCGCAGGCCACCCAAAGAAAGCGCGCGGACAATGAGAAATGAGCGGGAGGCCGTGGCTACCTTTTTTTCCAATGAAAAATCACACAGGAATTTCCCTTTCCCTAGGGTGTACTGTTCATGGCTATTGTTTCCCTTGAGGAGATCAATGAGCTCTAGGTAAAGAACTTGGCCCTAGGTAAAATCGTTGATTCTAGTAGTGTGCATCGACTTCAAGCATATCAATCAGGCCTGCCCAAAAGATCATTTCCCTCTGCCCCGCATCGATCAAATTATCGACTCAACTGCGGGATGTTAATGTCTGTCCTTTTTGGACGTTTATTCCGGGTACCATCAAATCCAACTGTATGCACCCGATAAAATAAAAACAACTTTTATCACCCCATTCGGGTGCTTTTACTATGTTACCATGCCCTTTGGTCTCAAGAATGCTGGTGCCACATTCATGCGCAAGATTCAGAAGTGTCTGCTCACTCAAATCAGTCGAATGTGGAAGCATACATGGATGACATCGTGGTCAAGTCATGTAAAGGTTCCGACCTACTGACTGACCTCGCCGAAATCTTTGCCAATCTGAGAAGATATGATATCAAGCTTAATCTGTCGAAGTGCACATTCGGAGTCCCAGGTGGAAAGTTACTCGGTTTCCTTGTTTCCGAACAAGGGATCGATGCAAACCCAGAGAAAGTTGGTGCCATACTCCGAATGAGACGCCCCGTGTGTGTGCATGATGTTCAGAAGCTTACTGGTTGTTTGGCTGCATTGAGCCGATTCATTTCTCGTCTCGGTGAAAAGGCATTACCTCTTTACCGACTGATGTAGAAGTCTGACAAGTCCGAGTAGACTCCTGAAGCTGATGCAGCGTTTGTAGAACTCAAAGCCTTGCTTTCCACCCAGCCGGTGCTTGCTGCCCCAATAGCAAAGAGCCTTTACTGCTTTATATTGCAGCCACTAGACAAGTTGTCGGTACAGTGCTCACAGTCGAGCGGGAAGAAGAAGGCAAAGCCTACAAAGTTCGGCGCCTAGTGTACTGTATTTCTAAAGTCTTGACTCCTTCCAAGCAGAGATATCCACAATATCAGAAGCTTGTTTATGGAATTTCTTTGACGACAAAGAAAGTTGCACACTACGTTTCATATCACTTGGTTTCAGTCGTCAGTGATGCTCCATTGTCAGAAATTCTGAACAACAGAGATGCAACTAGTCGAGTGGCAAAGTGGGCGATTGAACTCCTTCCGTTGGATATCAAGTTTAAGGCAAAGAAAGAAATCCAATCCCAAGCAATAGCAGATTTCCTCGCCGAGTGGAGTGAGCAGCAACAACTGACTCAGATTCACCCGGAACATTGGACTATGCTCTTTGATAGGTCCAAGTTGTTGAATGGTTCTGGTGCTGGAGTAGTCCTGGTATCCCCGCGAGGCGACAAACTCAGTTATGTTCTCCAGATTCACTTTGATTCCTCCAACAATGAAGCTGGATATGAGGCACTTCTGTACGGGTTGCGTATGGCCATTTCACTCGGCGTCCGTCGCCTAATGGTTTATGGCGACTCAGATTTAGTGGTCAATCAAGTGATGAAGGAATGGGACATCAGGAGCCCAGCCATGACTGGCTATTGTAATGGAGTGAGAAAGTTGGAAAATAAGTTTGAGGGGTTAGAGCTCCACCACATACCCCGAGTCAAGAATCAAGCAGCCGATGATCTGGCGAAGATAGGCTCCAAGCGCAAGCCTATTCCCAGAAATGTGTTCTTGGAACATCTCCACACCCCGTCAGTTCAAGAGGATCCTTTCACAGAAGAGCCCCCGCAACCAAAAAGCTCTACTGATCCGACTGAAGTCGAAATCCCAGCCGTGGTCGACTTGATCATGGAGGTTTTGGTCGTCACTCCCGACTGGACAGTGCCATATATTGCATATATGCTCAGGAAGGAGCTTCCGGAGGATGAAGATGAGGCTCGTCAGATTGTCCGTCGATCCAAAGCCTTTACCGTAATAGGTGGACAGCTTTACATAGAGAGTGTTACTAGAGTTGCTCAGCGATGCATCACGCCAGAAGAGGGTCGAATGATTCTCAATAATATCCACTCGGGAACTTGTGGTCACCATGCGTCCTCTCGGACCATTGTGGCCAAAGCATATCGAGCGGGTTTCTACTGGTCGCGAGCAAATGAAATGGAAAAAGAAATTGTCGACAAGTGTGAGGGCTGTCAGTTCTACAACAACGTGTCCCACAAGCCTGCATCTGCCTTGAAGACCATTCCACTCGTCTGGCCATTTGTTGTTCGGGGATTGGATATGGTTGGACCTCTGAGGACCGGCAGGAGTGGTTCCACCCATCTGCTTGTAGCAGTCGACAAGTTCACTAAATGGATTGAAGCCAAACCCATCAAAAACCTCGACTAAAGTACCGCCGCCATCTTCAGCAGAGAATTAACATTCAGATATGGAGTTCTCGATATCATCATCATAGACAATGGTTCAAACTTTGATTCAAATGAGTTCAAGGCTTTCTGTGCTTCCCAAAGTACTCGGGTCGACTATGCTTCAGTCGCCCACCCGCAGTCAAATGGGCAAGCCGAAAGAGCAAATGGTTTGATCTTCCAAGGGTTGAAACCCTGGTTGATGCGTGACCTCAAGCATGCGGAAGATGCTTGGATAGACGAGTTACCGTCAGTCCTTTGGGGATTGAGAACAACACCAAATCGATCGACTAGTCGGACTCCTTTCTCCATGGTCTATGGGGCTGAAGCCGTGCTGCCGAGTGATTTGCTTCACAACGCGCCCGAGTAGAACTTTTCTCAGAAGCTGAAGCAGAACAGGCTCGGCAAGATGTCGTTGACCTTCTGGAAGAAGAAAGAGAGATGGCCTTGATCCGGTCGACATTTATCAGCAAGACCTCCGTCAGTTCCTAATAACCCACAAGTATAGGGGATCGCAACAGTTTTCGAGGGTAGAGTATTCAACCCAAATTTATTGATTCGACACAAGGGGAGCCAAAGAATATTCTCAAGTATTAGCACCTAAGTTGTCAATTAAACTACACCTGGAAAACTTAATATCTGCAGCAAAGTATTTAGTAGCAAAGTAATATGGAATTAACGGTAACGGTGGCAAAAGTAACAGTATTGGTTTTGTAGTGATTGTAACTGTGGTAATGGAAAAGTAACTAAGAGAGATCAATATGTGAAAAGCTCGTGGGCAATGGATCAGTGATGGATAATTATGTCAGATGCGATTCCTCGTGCAACAGTTATAACATAGGGTGACATAGAACTAGCTCCAGTTCATCAATGTAATGTAGGCATGTATTCCAAATATAGTCATACGTGCTTATGGAAAAGAACTTGCATGACATCTTTTGTCCTACCCTCCCGTGGCAGCGGGGTCCTAGTGGAAACTACGGGATATTAAGGCCTCCTTTTAATAGAGTACCGGACCAAAGCATTAACACTTAGTGAATACATGAGCTCCCCAAACTACGGTCATCATCGGTAAGTATCCCGATTATTGTCACTTCGGGGTTAACGGATCATAACACATAATAGGTGACTATAGACTTGCAAGATAGGATCAATAACTCACATATATTCATGAAAACATAATAGGTTCAGATCTGAAATCATGGCACTCGGGCGCTAGTGACAAGCATTAAGCATAGCAAAGTCATAGCAACATCAATCTCAGAACATAATGGATATTAGGGATCAAACCCTATCAAAACTAACTTGATTACATGATAAATCTCATCCAACCCATCACCGTCCAGCAAGCCTACGATGGAATTACTCACGCATGGCGGTGAGCATCATGAAATTGGTGATGGAGGAAGGTTGATGATGACGATGACGACGGATTCCCCTCTCTGGAGCCCCGTACGGACTCCGGATCAGCCCTCCCAAGAGAGATTAGGGCTTGGCGGCAGCTCCGTATCGTAAAACGCGATGAATCCTTCTCTCTGATTTTTTTCTCCTCGACTGTGAATATATAGAGTTGGAGTTGAGGTCGGCGGAGCACCAGGGGGCCCACGAGGCAGGGGGCGCGCCTAGGGGGTAGGCGCATCCCCCACCCTCATGGACAGGGTGTGGGCCCCCTACCCTTGATTCTTTCGCCAGTATTTTTTATATTCCAAAAATATTCTCCGTGAAGTTCCAGGTCATTCCGAGAACTTTTGTTTCTGCACAAAAAATAACACCATGGCAATTCTGCTGAAAACAGCATCAGTCCGGGTTATTTCCATTCAAATCATGCAAGTTAGAGTCCAAAACAAGGGCAAAGGTGTTTGGAAAGGTAGATACGTTGGAGACATATCAACTCCCCCAAGCTTAAACCTTTGCTTGTCCTCAAGCAATTCAGTTGATAAACTGAAAGTGATAAAGAAATTTTTTTACAAACTCTGTTTGCTCTTGTTGTTGTAAATATGTAAAGCCAACATTCAAGTTTTCAGCAAAGATTATGAAATAACCATATTCACAATAACATTTAGGTCTCATGTTTACTCATATCAATGGCATAATCAACTAGCGAGCAATAATAATAAATCTCGGATGACAACACTTTCTCAAAACAATCATAATATGATATAACAAGATGGTATCTCGCTAGCCCTTTTTGAGACCGCAAAACATAAATGCAGAGCAGCTTTGAAGATCAAGGACTGACTGGAAATTGTAATTCATGGTAAAAGAGATCCAGTCATACTCAATGTAAACTAATAGTAATGCATACAAATGACAGCGGTGCTCTCCAAGTGGTGCTTTTTAATAAGAAGATGATGACTCAACATAAAAGTAAATAGATAGGCCCTTCTTAGAGGGAAGCAGGGATTTGTAGAGGTGTCAGAGCTCGATTTTGAAATAGGGATGAACAATATTTTGAGCGGTATACTTTCATTGTCAACATAACAACCGAGAGATCTCGATATCTTCCATGCTACACGCATTATAGGCGGTTCCCAAGCAGAATGGTAAAGTTTATGCTCCCCCTACCACCAACAAACATCAATCCATGGATTGTCCGAAACAACGGGTGCCTCCAACTAACAACAATCCTGGGGGAGTTTTGTTTGCAATTATTTTGATTTGATTTGAGCACGGGACTGGGCATCCCGGTTACCAGCCATTTTCTCGTGAATGAGGAGCGGAGTCCACTCCTCTTGAGAATAACCCGCCTAGCATGGAAGATATAGATATCCCTAGTTGATACATGAGCTATTCGAGCATACAAAACAGAATTCCATTTGAAGGTTTAGAGTTTGGCACATACAAATTTACTTGGAACGGAAGGTAGATACCACGAATAGGAAGGTATGGTGGACTCATATGGAATAACTTTTGGGGTTTATGGAAGTGGATGCACAAGCAGTATTCCCGCTTAGTACAAGTGAAGGCTAGAAAGAGGCTGGGAAGCGACCAGCTAGACAGCGACAACAGTCATGAACATGCATTAAAATTAATCAACACTGAATGCAAGCGTGAGTAGGATATAATTCACCATGAACATAAATATCGTGGAGGCTATGTTGATTTAGTTTCAACTACATGCGTGAACATGTGCCAAGTCAAGCCACTCAAATCGTTCAAAGGTGGATACCACCCTATCATACCACATCACAACCATTTTAATAGCATGATGGCACACAAGGTAAACCATTATAAACTCCTAGCAAATTAAGCATGGCATGAGCAACTATAATCTCTAATTGTCATTGCAAACATGTTTCATTCATAATAGGATGAATCAGGAACGATGAACTAATCATATTTACAAAAACAAGAGAGGTGGAGTTCATACCAGCTTCTCTCATCTAATCAGTTCATCATATATCATATTTATTGCCTTTCACTTGCACAACCGAATGGTGTGGATAATAATAGTGTGCGTGCATTGGACTAAGCTGGAATCTGCAAGCATTCAATTAAAGGGAGAAGACAAGGTAATATGGGTTCTTTGTTAGATCAACAATAATGCATATGAGAGCCACTCAACATTTTCATCATGGTCTTCTCCTCTCGACCCCCAAAGAAAAGAAAAGAAACAAAACTATTTACACAGCAAAGCTCCCAACAAGCAAAAGAAGAACGAGAAATCTTTTGGGTTTTGTTTCAATTATTACTACTAGAGGCATGAAAAGTAAACTAGCTAAAAGCTACAACTAATTTTTTTGGTTTTTCTTAAGGTTTTTCAAACGCACAAGAAGAAAGCTTAAAACAGAAAATAAACTAGCATGGATGATACAATGAAAAAGTATGAGCACCGACAACTGGAATGAGTGTGTGAACATGAATGTAATGTCGGTGAGAAATGCGTACTCCCCCAAGCTTAGGCTTTTGGCCTAAGTTGGTCTATGGCCACGCCTCAAAGCTGCCCTCTCCAGTGTACGGAGGAGTGTCCTCAGGGTGCCACTGGTTGGCGATCTCCTTCGGATTCCACTGATAAACAAACTATTGATAAGGGTCAAGGGGTGGCTTCGGCTCAGGCTCTGGAGCTGGTGTCACGCTCCAGTATGCATAAACGGCCTCCGGCAAAATGAGGTACGTGGCTGAAAATATGTTGAACAAAGAGGGAGCAGGCAAGGTAATAATCTCAAAGTAATTTTTATCAAATATCAGTCTATACTTAAGCATCTTCTTCTTATCCTTAACAATAAAATCATGTGCTACCATACTCTTGTAATCTAGAAAAACAGGAGGCGGCAACTTTTCCTCTTTCTCATAATGCCTAATAGGTATGTTAAAGTGTGTAGCAAGGCGCGGAGCAAAGATGACTCCAAAGATGGGACCCTTCGTACGGTTCAGATTTAACCGTTTAGAGACAATAGCGCCTAAACTGAAAGTAGCATCACGAAAGAAGGCATGGCGCAAAATAACAATATCAGGGGCACTAAGGTTTCCACTGTTCCCACGACCAATCAAGAATCTACTAGCAAATATTGCAAAGTAACATAGAACAGGAAAATGTATGCTAGTAATTCTTACATCGGAAACTTTCCTCGTTTCCCCTACAACAATCATATCAATAAATCCTTCCACATCATTACGATGCGGTTCCTCTATGCTGCCCGCAAAACTTGCAAACCGCACAAAAATCATAAAGTGACATCTCCTTAAACTCATCATATAAATAAAAATCCACCGAAGGTGGCGATCTCCTAGCATGGAAATGAAAATTTTGCACAAAAAAATTAGTGAGTAGGAGTTACTGTTCGCGCTGGTCCTGGAGGAAGTCGATGAGGCCCGCATTCTCAACTAAATAATAAAAGTCATCATGAATCCCGACTGTTCTCAAGAATTCATCACAAGGCCACGTCCGAACCTCCGCAGTGCGAGGGAGATAATATTTGGGCTTCTTATTCTCTTCACTTTGCTTATCATTCGAGCTCCGGCTTGAAGAGCCCCTCAACAATCTCTTCATCATTTCCTCTGAAAAAATTCTAAAATTTTTAGTGACTGAAAATAGAAGTGAACCAAACTCAACAAGATTGATAGCAACTACTCCCACAAGTGCCTAGAGACCATATCATGCATTAAAACTACCTTTGACCACATAAATTTGACATGCAAGCTCAAGAACAGGGTCACCTAAGTAGCAAAAATTTGCAATAAGTAAAGCACTAGAACAAAAACTAATTGGACCATTGGAGGAGTCACATACCGAAGAACAATCCCCCAAAGCAGTTTTGTGAATGGAGCTTTGAGCAAGGAGATCGAAAATGGCAGCAAGATGAGCTAGAACTCGGGTTTGAGCTCATGGATGATTTTTTATGGAGGAAGACGAAGTGTGTGGGTGCAAGAATAAGTGGAGGGGGCCCACGTGGGGTCCATGAGGCAGGGGTGCGCCCCAGGGGGTGGGCACGCCCTCCACCCTCGTGGGCACATGGTGAGGCCCCCTTGGTGTGTTCTCAGTGCCAATAATTCTTAAATATTCTAGAAAAAATCATATTAAAATTTCAGGGCATTTGGAGAACTTTTATTTTCGGGGTATTTTTTATTGCAAGGATAATTCAGAAAACAGTCAGAAAATACTATTTTTGCTTTACTTAATCTAAATAATAGAAAGTAAAAAAAGGGTACAGAGAGTTGTGCTTTCTAACTTCGTCCATCTCATGATCATCAAAAGGAATCCACTAACAAGGTTGATCAAGTCTTGTTAACAAACTCATTCCAAATCGCATGAAACCAGGGAATTTTTGAATAACACTAGGTTACCTCAACGGGGATATGCACATCCCTGACAATAAGAATATCATATTTCTTCTTGACATTAGAAAGACGAAATTCAAAACCTCCAATAATAATCGTTGAAATTTTTCCAGTAGAATTGATACTATGGACTTGAGGTTGTTTCCTCCGAAAGTGTACCATATGCTCATTACCATTAACATGAAAATTGACATTGCCTTTGTTGCAATCAATAATAGCCCCTGCAGTATTCACAAAGGGTCTGCCAAGA
This sequence comes from Triticum dicoccoides, assembly GCF_002162155.2. NCBI lineage: Eukaryota > Viridiplantae > Streptophyta > Magnoliopsida > Poales > Poaceae > Triticum > Triticum dicoccoides. Next base: position 437,636,646 of record NC_041384.1, read on the forward strand.
ATAAAAGACATACTATCGTCCTCGGGAATATCAAGAATAACAAAGTCTGTTAAAATAGTAACATTTGCAACCACAACAGGCACATCCTCACAAATACCGACAGCTATAGCAGTTGATTTATCATCCAGTTGCAAAGATATTTCAGTAGGTGTCAACTTATTCAAATAAAGTCTATGATATAAAGAGAGGCATAACACTAACACCGTCTCCGAGATCACATAAAGCAGTTTTAACATAGTTTCTCTTAATGGAGCATGGTATAGTTGGTACTCCTATATCTCCAAGTTTCTTTGGTATTCCACCTTTAAAAGTGTAATTAGCAAGCATGGTGGAAATTTCAGCTTCCGGTACCTTTCTTTTATTAGTAACAATATCCTTCATGTACTTAGCATAAGGGTTCATTTTAAGCATATCAGTCAAACGCATACGCAAAAAGATAAGTCTAATCATTTCAGCAAAGCACTCAAAATCCTCATCATCCTTTTTCTTGGATGGTTTAGGAGGAAAAGGCATGGGTTTCTGAACCCATGGTTCTCTTTCTTTACCGTGCTTCCTAGCAACAAAGTCTCTCTTATCATAACGTTGATTCTTTGATTGTGGGTTATCAAGATCAATAGCAGGTTCAATCTCTACATCATTGTTATTGCTAGGTTGAGCATCAACATGAACATCATTATTAACATTATCACTAGGTTCATGTTCATCACCAGATTGTGTTTCAGCATCGGAAATAGAAATATCATTGGGATTCTCAGGTGTGTCTACAACATGTTCACTAGAAGCATGCAAAGTCCTATCATTTTTATTTTTCTTCTTTTTAGAAGAACTAGGTGCATCAACATTAGCTCTCTGAGAATCTTGCTCAATTCTCTTAGGGTGGCCCTCAGGATACAAAGGTTCCTGAGTCATTTTACCCCCTCTAGTCACAACTCTAAAGCATTATCATTTTCTTATTATTTAATTCATCGAGCAAATCATTCTGAGCTTTAAGTACTTGTTCTACTTGAGTGGTAACCATAGAAGCATGTTTACTAATAAGTTTAAGTTTACCTTTAACTCTAGACATATAATCACTCAAGTGTTAAATCATATAAGCATTGCGTTTCAATTGTCTACCAACATAAGCACTGAAGTTTTCTTGTTTAACAATAAAATTATCAAACTCATCCAAGCATTGGCTAGCAGACTTATTACGAGGAATATCACCTTCATCCAATCTATAGAGAGAATTTACCTTTACTACCTGTGTCGAGTTATCAAGACCATGTATTTCTTTAATAGGCGGTAAATTCTTAACATCTTCAGCTTTAATACCCTTTTCTTTCATAGATTTCTTTGCCTCTTGCATATCTTCAGGACTGAGAAATAGAATACCCCTTTTCTTTGGAGTTGGCTTACGAGTTGGTTCAGGAAGTGTCCAATCATTTTCATTACTCAACATATTATTCAACAGCAATTAAGCTTGATCAACCGTTCTTTCCCTGAAAACACAACCAGCACAACTATCCAGGTGGTCTCTGGAAGCATCGGTTAGTCCATTATAAAAGATATCAAGTATTTCAATTTTTTTGAGAGGATGATCAGGCAAAGCACTAAGTAATCGGAGAAGCCTCCCCCAAGATTGTGGGAGACTCTCTTCTTCAATTTGCACAAAATTATATATTTCCCTTAAGGCAGCTTGTTTCTTATGAGCAGGGAAATATTTAGCAGAGAAGTAATAAATCATATCCCGAGGACTACGCACACAACCAGGATCAAGAGAATTAAACCATGTTTTAGCATCACCCTTTAATGAGAACAGAAACAACTTAAGGATAAAGTAATAGTGAGTTTTCTCATCATTAGTGAACAGGGTGGCTATATCATTTAATTTAGTAAGATGTGCCACAACAGTTTCAGATTCATAGCAATAAAAAGGATCAGATTCAACCAAAGTAATTAACTCAGGATCAACAGAAAAATCATAATCCTTATCAGAAATACAGATATGTGAAGTAGCAAAAGCAGGGTCATATTTCATTCTAGCATTCAAAGATTTTTCTTTAAGCTTAGCTAATAATTTCTTAAGATCATATCTATCATTCCAAGCTAGAAAGTCTCTAGCAGTTTCTTCATCCATAACATAACCCTCAGGCATAACAGGCAATTCATATCTAGGGGGAGAATCTTCATCATCACTTTTATCAATATTATCAGTTTCAATAATTTCATTCTCTCTAACCCTAGCAAGTTGTTCATCAAGAAATTCACCTAGTGGCACAGTGTTATCAAGCATAGAAGTAGTTTCATCATAAGTATCATGCAAAGCAGAAGTGGCATCATCAATAACGTTCGACATATCAGAATGAATAGCAGGAGTAGGTATCGCAAGTTTACTCAAAACAGAAGGTGAATCGAGTGCAGATCTAGATGGCAGTTCCTTACCTCACCTCGTAGTTGAGGGAAAAATCTTGGTTCTTTTATATTTCAAGTTCTTCATAGTGATCAGCAGATATAAGTCCCAAGTGACTCAAAGAATAGAGTTGTGCTCCCCGGCAACTGCGCCAGAAAATAGTCTTGATAACCCACAAGTATAGGGGATCGCAACAGTTTTCAAGGGTAGAGTATTCAACCCAAATTTATTGATTCGACACAAGGGGAGTCAAAGAATATTCTCAAGTATTAGCAGTTGAGTTGTCAATTCAACTACACCTAGAAAACTTAATATCTGTAGAAAAGTATTTAGTAGCAAAGTAATATGGAAGTAACGGTAACGGTGGCAAAAGTAACAATATTGGTTTTGTAGTGATTGTAATAGTGGTAATGGAAAAGTAACTAAATGAGATCAATATGTGAAAAGCTCGTAGGCAATGGATTGGTGATGGATAATTATGTCGGATGCGATTCCTCATGCAACAGTTATAACATAGGGTGACACGGAACTAGCTCCAGTTCATCAATGTAATGTAGGCATGTATTCCGAATATAGTCATATGTGCTTATGGAAAAGAACTTGCATGGCATCTTTTGTCCTACCCTCCCGTTGCAGTGGGGTCCTATTGGAAACTAAGGGATATTAAGGCCTCCTTTTAATAGAGTACCAAACCAAAGCATTAACACTTAGTGAATACATGAACTCCTCAAACTACGGTCATCACCGGTAAGTATACCAATTATTGTCACTTCGGGGTTAACGGATCATAACACATAATAGGTGACTATAGACTTGCAAGATAGGATCAAGAACTCACATATATTCATGAAAACATAATAGGTTCGGATCTGAAATCATGGCACTCGGGCCCTAGTGAAAAGCATTAAGCATAGCAAAGTCATAGCAACATCAATCTCAGAACATAATGGATACTAGGGATCAAACCCTAACAAAACTAACTCGATTACATGATAAATCTCATCCAACCCATCACCGTCCAGCAAGCCTATGATGGAATTACTCGCGCATGGCGGTGAGCATCATGAAATTGGTGATGGAGGAAGGTTGATGATGACGATGGCGACGGATTCCCCTCACCGGAGCCCCGAACGGACTCCAGATCAGCCCTCCCGAGATAGATTAGGGCTTGGCGGCGGCTCCGTATTGTAAAACACGATGAATCCTTCTCTCTGTTTTTTTCTCCCCGAACGTGAATATATAGAGTTGGAGTTGAGGTCGGTGGAGCACCTGGGGGCCCACGAGGCAGGGGGCGCGCCCAGGGGGTAGGTGCGCCCCCACCCTCGTGGACAGGGTGTGGGGCCCCTGGCCTTGATTCTTTCTCTAGTATTTTTTATATATTCCAAAAATATTCTCCATGAAGTTCCAGGTCATTCCGAGAACTTTTGTTTCTGCACAAAAATAACACCATGGCAATTCTACTGAAAACAGCGTCAGACCGGGTTAGTTCCATTCAAATCATGTAAGTTAAGTCCAAAACAAGGGCAAAAGTGTTTGGAAAAGTAGATACGTTGGAGACGTATCAATTCCATGCCAGAAACGTGAGAGGTCGAGCATTTCAGGAAGGAGACCTTGTGCTCCGAGTGGATCAGCAACGGCCTCACAAGCTTGCTCCTGCTTGGGAAGGTCCCTTCATCATCACCAAAGTGCTCCACAACAGAGCGTATCACCTCTACAATGTGGAACAGAAGAAAGATGAGCCATGCGCTTGGGATGCGGAGCTGCTCCGCCATTTTTATACTTAAGCATTCAGACTGATGAAATGTAATAAGAAGTACCTTCCAGTTTGTTTATCAAAGACGCAGTTTTACCGTCTCCTAAATGATTGCTGTTACTACGCATGTGTTCAAAAAACCCCAGTGGGTGGCTTAGCTGCGAACCTGATTCGCCTAAGTTTCAAAAACTACTCCGAGTGGAGAGCAATCCTCCCACTCACGGGCTTAGCTGCGAACCTGATTCGCCTAAGTTTCAAAAACTACTCCAACTGGATAGCAATCGTCCCACTCGGGGGCTTAGCCGCGAACCTGATTCGCCTAAGTTTTAAAATCCTACCGAGTTAAGAGCAATCCTCTCACTTGGGGGCTTAGCTGCAGTTCCTTACTCGCCTAAGTTTAAAAAAATCCTACCAAGTGAAGAGCAACCCTCTCACTTGGGGGCTTAGCTGCAGTCCCGTACTCGCCTAAGTTTAAAAAAAATTACTACCTAGTGAAGAGCAACCCTCTCACTTGGGGTCTTAGCTGCAGTCCCGTACTTGCCTGATGACCCACAAGTGTAGGGGATCTATCGTAGCCTTTTCAATAAGTAAGAGTGCCGAACCCAACAAGGAGCAGAATTAAATGATAAGCGGTTTTCAGCAAGGTATTCTCTGCCAGCACTGAAATTATTGGTAACGGATAGTTTTGTGATAAGGTGATTTGTAACAGGTAACAAGTAATAAAAGTAAATAAGGTGCAGCAAGATGTCCCAATCCTTTTTGTAGCAAAGGACAAGCCTGGACAAACTCTTATATAAAGGAAAGCACTCCCGAGGACACATGGGAATTATCGTCAAGCTAGTTTTCATCATGTTCATATGATTCGCGTTCGGTACTTTGATAATTTGATATGTGGGTGGACCAGTGCTTGGGTACTGTCCTTCCTTGGATAACCATCCCACTTATGATTAACCCCTATTGCAAGCATCCGCAACTACAAAAGAAGTATTAAGGTAAACCTAACCATAGCATGAAACATATGGATCAAAATCAGCCCCTTACGAAGCAACGCATAAACTAGGGTTTAAGCTTCTGTCACTCTGGCAACCCATCATCTACTTATTACTTCCCAATGCCTTCCTTTGGGCCCAAACAATGGTGAAGTGTAATGTAGTCGGCGTTCACATGACACCACTAGAGGAAAGACAACATACATCTCATCAAAATATCAAACGAATACCAAATTCACATGACTACTTATAGCAAGACTTCTCCCATGTCCTCATGAACAAACATAACTACTCACAAATCATATTCATGTTCATAATTAGAGGGGTATTAATATGCATAATGGATCTGAACATATGATCTTCCACCAAGTAAACCAACTAGCATCAACTACAAGGAGTAATCAACACTACTAGCAACCCACAGGTACCAATCTGAGGCTTTGGGACAAAGATTGGATACAAGAGATGAACTAGGGTTTGAGATGAGATGGTGCTGGTGAAGATGTTGATGGAGATTGACCCCCTCCCGATAAGAGGATCATTGGTGATGACGATGGTGATGATTTCCCCCTCCCAGAGAGAAGTTTCCCCGGCATAACAGCTCTGCCGGAGCCCAAGATTGGTTCCGCCAAGGTTCTGCCTCGTGGCGGCGGAGTTTCGTCCCGTGAGCTAGCTTATGATTTTGTCCTCGATGAAAGACTCCATATAGCCAAAGATGGGCATTAGAGGGCTGCTAGGGGGACCACGAGGCAGGGGGCGAGCCCAGGGGGTAGGGCGCACCCCCCACCCTTGTGGATGGTGGGTGGCCCCCTCTGGTACTTCTTTCGCCCAATATTTTCTATATATTCTGAAACTTGCTCCCGTGAAGTTTCAGGACTTTTGGAGTTGTGCAGAATAGGTCTCTAATATTTGCTCCTTTTCCAGCCAGAATTCCAACTGCCGACATTCTCCCTCTTTATGTAAACCTTGTAAAATAAGAGAGAATAGGCATAAGTATTGTGACATAATGTGTAATAACAACCCATAATGCAATAAATATCGATATAAAAGCATGACGCAAAATGGACGTATCAACTCCCCCAAGCTTAGACCTCGCTTGTCCTCAAGCGAAAGCCGATATCGATAAATATGTCCACATGTTTAGAGATAGAGGTGCCGGTAAAAATAAAATACGGACATGAGGGCATCATGATCATTCTTAGAACAACAACATATACATATATTGTCATATGATCTCTTATGCTAAAGTAACAATTCAATCACAATTTCAAGTATGAATCAGAAACTTTGTTGAGAACCAACAAACTATAATCTCAGTCATTGAAGCAATCGCAATTTATCATAACATCAGAAAGAGTCAATATAAGAGCTTTTCAGCAAGTCCACATACTCAACCATCATTTAGTCTTTCACAATTGCTAACACTCATGCAATATTTATGGTTATGAAGTTTTAGTCAGACACAGAGAAAGATAGGGGCTTATAGTTTTGCCTCCCAACCTTTTACCTCAAGGGTAATGTCAACAATAATAGTTCATGAAAAATCACATCCAATTAGCTATATATATCAGGATCTTTGCAACATATTGTGCTTGCCAAAGGATAAAATGTAAAAAAGAAAGGTGAAGATCACCGTGACTCTTGCATGAAGTATAAGACAAGAATAAAAAGTTAGGCCCTTCACAGAGGGAAGCAGAGGTTGTCATGTCCTTTTATGGTTGGATGCATGAAGTCTTAATACAAAAGAATGTCACTTTATATTGCCACTTGTGATCTGGACCTTTATTATGCAGTCCGTCGCTTTTATTTCTTCCACATCACAAGATCGTATAAATCTTATTTTCTCTGCACTAATAATCATACATATTTTGAGAGCAATTTTTATTGCTTGCAATAATGACAACTTACTTGAAGGATCTTACTCAATCCATAGGTAGATATGGTGGACTCTCATGGCAAAACTAGGTTTAAAGATATTTGGAAGCACAAGTAGTATCTCTACTTGGTGCAAAGAATTTGGCTAGCATGAGAGGGAAAGTCAAGCTCAACATGTTGGATGATCCATGACAATATAATTGATCTCAAATGTAAGAAAACATAACCCATTACGTTGTCTTGCTTGTCCAACCTCAATTCTTTAGCATGTCATATTTTAATGAGTGCTCACAATCATAAAATATGTCCAAGATAGTATATTTATATGTGAAAACCTCTCTTTCTTTATTACTTCCTATTAATTGCAATGATGACCAAAACTATGTTTGTCAACTCTCAACAACTTTTATTCATCGTACTCTTTATATGTGAAGTCATTACTCTCCATAAGATCAATATGATCCCTTTATTTCTTTTTATTCTTTATCTATTATTTTAGTCCCTCAAGATCATAGCAAAATAATCAAGCCCTTGACTCAACACTAATATTTATTATATATAGCTCACGGACTTGATTACATAGAAGGATCATAAAGTAGGACTCAAAACTAGATCATACTAAAACTTTATTCTACTAGATCAAGATATTACCAAAAGGATCGAACTAAGAAAAGCGGTAAAGATAAAAGTGAGATGGTGGTACAATACCGGGGCACTCCCCCAAGCTTGGCAGTTGCCAAGGGGAGTGCCCATACCCGATACTCAGTTTTTCTTTGTTGGTGAAGAAGGTGTTGGTGATGATGGGTAGTCGCACATCGAGCGCGGGAGATCCTCCAATTTGCGGATAATGCCCTTGAGTGTGATAATATGCTCCTTCAACAAAATATTTTCACTTGTGAGATACTTGTTTTGAATGCGAGCTAACTCAATCATCTTGAAAGCTTCAATCTCCGTTGGGGTAAAGAGATTGTGATGAGGTTGAAGTATGTCTTCTTCTACTACTGCCGGAACTTGATCCCCCGTGGCCTTCTAGCTCCCATCATCCTTGTTGATCTCTCCGGGCTCTTCTCTCTTCAGCTCTATCTTCATTAGCCAAGCATCGTTGCCCTCATTATTGGAGGAGGAGGGAGATGACATGATGCCTGGCCTTGACAATCCTGACAGAAAATAGCTCGAAACAAAAACAGGAGATTTTTGCGTGATACGGTGGTCAAAACCTTCGTGAGAGTATATAATGAATTTTTACCGACCAAAAGAAGTATCGTGCAAGAAAACGGAGTCCGGAGAGCACACGAGGTGCCCACGAGGCAGGGGAGCGTGCCTAGGGGTAGGGCGCGCCCTCCACCCTCGTGGACGCCTCGTGTCCTTCCTGGGCTGCTTCTTATTTTCCTATTTTCTTAAATATTCCAAAATGGAGAAAAATTGCCATTAGAACTGTTTTGGAATCGGTTTACTTACCGTACCACATACCTATTCCTTTTTTGGAGTCTAAAACGTTTTGGAAAGTATCCCTTATGCATTCCTCTAGGGTTACGGCTTCAATAGCATTAGTTTCAACATTTATGGGATTACCTGAGATATAATGTCTGATTCTTTGACCGTTCACCACCCTCGGATTTGTGCCTTTGAAGTTGTTGATTTTTGTGGCAGCGGAACGATAGGCCTCCTCAATGATGTAAGGACCTTCCCATTTAGAGAGGAGTTTGCCTGTAAAAAATCTTAAATGAGAGTTGTATAACAATACATAATCACCTACATTAAAGTCACGCTTTTGTATCCTTTTATCATGCCATCTTTTAACTTTTTCTTTAAACAGTTTGGCATTCCCATAGGCCTGGGTTCTCCATTCATCAAGTGAGCTAATGTCAAAAGGCCTCTTCTCACTGGCAAGTTTGAAATCATAATTGAGCTCTTTAATGGCCCAATATGCCTTATGTTCCAGTTCGAGAGGTAAATGACATGCTTTTCCATAAACCATCTTATATGGAGACATACCCATAGGATTTTTGTATGTTGTTCTATAAGCCCATAATACATCATCAAATTTCTTGGACCAATTCTTTCTAGATCTATTAACAGTCTTTTGCAAAAGTAATTTAAGCTCTCTATTTCTCATTTCCACTTGACCATTAGACTATGGATGATATGGAGATGCAATTCTATGATTAACATCATACTTAGCAAGCATTTTACGAAAGGCACCATGAATAAAATGTGAACCACCATCAGTTATTAAGTATCTAGGGACTCCAAACCTCGGAAAAATAACTTCTTTAAGCATCTTAATAGAGGTGTTATGATCAGCACTACTAGTTGTAATAGCTTCTACCCACTTAGTAACATAATCAACAGCAACTAACATATGTGTATAACCATTAGAGGAAGGAAACGGTCCCATATAGTCAAAGCCCCAAACATCAAATGGTTCAATAACAAGTGAATAATTCATAGGAATTTCTTGATGTCTACTAATATTACCAATTCTTTGACATTCATCACAAGACAAGACAAACTTACGGGCATCCTTGAAGAGAGTAGGCCAATATAAACCGGATCGCAATACCTTATGTGCAGTTCTATCTCCAGCGTGGTGTCCTCCATAAGCCTCGGAATGACACTTGCGTAGGATCTGTTCCTGTTCATGCTCAGGTACACAACATCTAATAACACCATCTACTCCTTCTTTATAAAGGTGTGGGTCATCCCAAAAGTAATGCCTCAAATCATAGAAAAACTTTTTCTTTTGTTGGTATGTGAAACTAGGTGGTATAAATTTAGCAACAATATAATTAGCATAATTAGCATACCATGGAGCAGTACGAGAAGCATTTATCGCAGCTAACTGTTCATCAGGAAAGCTATCATCAATAGGTAGTGGGTCATCAAGAACATTTTCTAACCTAGACAAGTTGTCTGCAACGGGGTTCTTAGCTCCCTTTCTATCAATAATATGTAGATCAAATTCTTGTAGTAGGAGAACCCATCTAATAAGTCTAGGTTTAGCATCTTTCTTTTCCATAAGATATTTAATAGCAACATGATCAGTGTGAACAGTTACTTTAGAATCAACAATATAAGGTCTGAACTTATCACAAGCAAATACAACTGCTAAAACTCTTTTTTAGTAGTAGCATAATTTCTTTGAGCACTATTTGGAGTCTTACTAGCATATTGGATAACATTTAATTTCTATCAACCCTTTGTCCTAGAACAGACCCTACAGCATAATCGCTAGCATCACACATAATTTCAAATGGTAAATTCCAATCAGGAGGCTAAACAATAGGTGCGGAAATCAAAGCTTTCTTAAGTATTTCAAATGCTTCTACACAATCATCATCAAAGACAAAAGGAACATCTTTTTGTAAGAGATTAGTCAGAGGCCTGGAAATTTTAGAGAAGTCCTTAATGAACCTCCTATAAAAACCGGCATGACCAAGGAAACTTCTTATACCTTTAATGTCCTTAGGACACGGCACCAACCTTAGCTTTATCCACTTCAATACCTCTTTCAGAAATTTTATGCCCCGAGACAATACCTTCATTAACCATAAAGTGGCACTTCTCCCAATTCAAGACAAGATTAGTTTCTTCACATCTCTGCAAAACTCGATCAAGGTTTCTTAATCAATCATCAAAAGAAGTTCCATAAACAGAAAAATCATCCATGAATACCTCAACAATCTTTTCACAAAAAGTCAGAGAATATAGCAATCATACATCTTTGAAAGGTAGTAGGTGCATTGCATAAACCAAAAGGCATAAGTCTATAAGCAAAGGTACCAAAAGGGCAAGTAAAAGTTGTCTTTTCTTGATCCTCTTTTGACACAGGTATTTGAGAGAAACCAGAATAACCATCTAGAAAGCAAAAATTTGTATGTTTGGATAATCTTTCTAGCATTTGATTAATAAAAGGTAAAGTGTAATGATCCTTTTTAGTAGCTTTATTTAATTTGCGGAAATCAATTACCATTCTATAACCTGTAACAATTCTTTGTGGGATCAATTCATCTTTATCATTAGGAAAAACAGTAATACCTCCCTTCTTAGGGACACAATGGACAGGGCTTACCCACTGACTATCAGCAACGGGATAAATTATACCTGCCTCCAGAAGCTTTAGTATTTGTTTTCTTACCACTTCTTTCATCTTAGGAATTAACCGTTGTTGGTGATCAACAACCGGTTTCTCATCTTTCTCCAATTTTATTTTGTGCTGGCATAGAGTGGGACTAATGCCCTTAAGATCATCAAGAGTATATCCGATAGCAGCATGGTGCTTCTTCAGAGTTTTCAATAATTTCTATTCCTCATGCCCTGAAAGGTTAGCACTAATAATAACAGGATATATCTCCTTCTCATCAAGATAAGCATATTTAAGAGTATCAAGTAAAGGTTTAAGCTCAAACACGGGATCACCCTTGGGTTGAGGAGGATCCCCTAGGATTTCAACACGCAAGTTGTGTTTCAAAATAGGTCCCTGTGTAAAGAATACTTCATCTATTTCCCTTCTTTCATTCATAAACATATCATTTTCATGGTCTAGCAAATACTGCTCTAAAGGATCATTAATTAGGAGGCACGGCAATATAAGCAAGACCAATAATTTCATCTTTGCTAGGAAATTCTTTATCATGGGGTTGTCTATGAAACTTAGCAAAATTAAACTCGTGAGACATATCCCCTAAACCAACAGAAACAATATCCTTATTGCAGTCTATCTTAGCATTAACAGTATTCAAGAAGGGTCTACCAAATATAATGGGACAAAAGTTATCTTGTGGGGAACCAAGAACAAGAAAATCAGCAGGATAATTAACTTTCCCACACAATACTTCAACATCTCTAACAAGCTCAATTGGTGAAATAGTGTTTCTATTGGCAGGTTTAATAGTAACATCAATTTCCTCTATCTCAGCAGGTGCAATATCATGCATAATTTCTTTATATAAGGAATGAGGTATTGCACTTGCACTAGCACCCATATCACATAAGCCATGATAGCAATGATATCCTATCTTACCAGAAATAACAGGCATGCCTACAACAGGTCTATGTTTATTTTTAGTATCAGGTCTAGCAATTCTAGCAGCTTCATCACAGAAATAAATAACATGCCCATCAATATTATCGGCCAAGAGATCTTTAACCATAGCAACACTAGGTTCAACTTTAATTTGATCAGAGGGTGTAGGTGTTCTAGTATTACTCTTACGAACTACAGTTGAAGCTTTAGCATGATCCTTTATTCTAACAGGGAAAGGTGGTTTCTCAATATAAGCAGTAGGAACAACGGGATCATTATAAGTGATAGTCTTTTCTTCAACTTTAATAGGTGCAACTACTTTCAATGGGAGGATTATATTTAAACCACTTCTCCTTAGGGAGATCAACATGAGTAGCAAAGGATTCACAGAAATAAGCTACTATCTCAGAGTCAAGTCCATATTTATTGCTAAATTCATGGAAAGCATCGGTATCCATAAAATATTTAACACAATCAAACTTAGGTGTTATACCTGACTCCTTACCTTCATAAAGATCCCAATCTTCAGAGTTGCGTTTAATTCTTACCAATAAATCCCATTTGAATTCAATAGTCTTCATCATAAAAGAGCCAGTACAATAAGTATCAAGCATGGAGCGATTATCGAGAGAAAGCCAAGCATAAAAATTTTGAATAATAATTTCTCTTGAGAGCTCATGATAGGGGCATGAATATAACATTAACTTAAGCCTCCCCCAAGCTTGAGCGATGTTTTCTCCTCCGCGAGGACAAAAATAATATATATAATTACGATCACGATGAACAAGATGCATAGGATAAAACTTCTGATGAAATTCCAATTTCAATCGGTTGTAGTTCCATGATCCCATATCATCACATAGCCTAAACCATGTTAATGCCTTTCCCTTAAAAGATAAAGGGAATACCTTTGAAAGGATCGATATGGTTGACTAGAGGGGGGGGGTGAATAGGCAACTAACAATTTTTAGCTTTTCTTAAGCAATTTAAACTTTGCATCAAAGTAGGTTGTCTAGATATGCAACTAGATGAGCAACCTATATGATGCAACACGAATAGGACCACAAGCAAGCAAGATATATGAAACAAATAAGCTACACAAGTAAAGGCATGAGATAACCAAGAGTGGAGACGGTGGAGACGAGGATGTGTTGCCGAAGTTCCTTCCCTTTGAGAGGAAGTACGTCTCCGTTGGAGCGGTGTGGAGGCACAATGCTCCCCAAGAAGCCACTAGGGCCACCGTAATCTCCTCACGCCCTCACACAATGCGAGATGCCATGATTCCACTATTGGTGCCCTTGGAGGCGGCGACTGAACCTTTACAAACGAGGTTGGGGCAATCTCCACAACTCAATTGGAGGCTCCCAACGACACCATGAAGCTTCACCACAATGGACTATGGCTTCATGGTGACCTCAACCGTCTAGGATGCTCAAACACCCAAGAGTAACAAGATCCGCAAGGGATTAGTAGGGGGAATCAAATATCTCTTGGTGGAAGTGTAGATCGGGGCCTTCTCGACCACTCCCGAGCAAATCAACAAGTTTGGTTGGCTAGGGAGTGAGATCGGGCAAAAATGGAGCTTGGAGCAATAATGGAGCTTTAATGGTGGAAGAGGTGAGTCAACGGGGAAGAAGGAGACCCTTTATATAGTGTGTGGAAAAGATCCAACCGTTACCCACCAACCAGCCCGCGGCCAGCGGTACTACCGCGCCTGGCCAGTGGTACTACCGCAAGGCCGCGCGGTACTACTGCTTGCAACCAAGCGGTACTACCGCACGGCAGTGCGGTACTACCGTACCATCCCATGGTACTGCCGCGACCCCAGCCAGGGAAACAGACGCAAGCTGGGGGCGGTACTACCGCGCCACCAATGCAGTACTACCGTAAGGCAAAAGTCCCGTCCAGGGGGAAGGGGAACTTCCGTGCCTACTTCCGCAAATAAACGGAAGTAGCAAAAACTCGACACAGTAGTACTACCGAGGGGCGGTACTACTGCCTGACCGCATAGCGTGGTACTACCGCACGGCGAAAGTGATACTACCGCGGCAGGTGCGGATGTAAAAAATTACATCCGCTCCTACTACCGCAAAGGGGCGGCACTAGCCTGGTGGGCAGCGGTAGTGCGGCTCCAGGGGAGTGGTACTACCGTGAGCACCAGCGGTACTACCGCGCCACCGCGCGGTACTATCGTGGATGCTCACGGTACTACCGTTGATCCAGGAGCAGTACTACCGCAACCACAACAGTAGCCAGTCAAAGGAGGCAGGAAAAACGGAGGAAGCTCCAAGGAAGAAGGAGGGGATAAAAGGAGAGGTTTATCTGGGAGAACTTTCCAAGAAGTTGTTCCTTATGCTTGAAGGTACTTTCCCTTGTTCGACTGATTTGCCGATGTCGACTCTTGATGTAGCTGTCGACTCATCAATTTTCTGTGTGTGCAAAATTTTGTCAAAACTTCGAGGAAGAGACCGGTCGGATTGAGACCGAGCTGGACCCCATAAACTCCCCATCAAGGATGAAGCTGCAAAGAACGTGCTGCGACTGGAATCTCGCCTCGCCAGCGTCACCAATTATCTGGCCTGACTAAAGGTGGCGGTATCAAGGATCGACGCGGAGCTTTAGCCGAGGAAGACATTCCAGAATGACCCCGAGTCTCTGATGACTCGACTCAACGAGATCCCCGGTCGAGTGCAGGCGTGGAAGAAGTCATCTTCTCGGTGCGGTGCTGACGTTGCTCTGTCTCTGGTCCGTGTCCATTGCAAGGAGGTCAAAGAAGAAAAGCTCGTGGCCCTCAAGGTTGCCAATACCAAGAGACATAACTTCCAGTCCTTCATGGAAACCTTCCTCGGCGCTGCGACTCGTATTGCTGATGGAATCGACCTGGATGAGTTTGTCGAGCCAGCTAGCCCTCCTCCTGCCAAGTGAACAAACTTTAAGCCTCACTTTTATTTGCCTCGGGATGCCGAGTGATTTTGTAATCGTTAAACTCCTTCGGACTTGACGCCCGAGTACTGCCATTCGTGGTTCTGGACCTTGCCGGATTTATCTGAACTTGATTTTTCCGTTCAACACGGTTGCTTTGCTTTCATCTTTGCTGCTTCTGAATCTCTTGACTCCGAGTGAAACTTGATTCTTCACTCGGAACTGCCATTGGATTTGTGACGCAGCTCTGACGGAAGGGTTGTGGGCATGAGCATTAGGTGTTGCACACGACATGTACTTCGTCGTCCTTGCGGATCAGGATGGAGCGCACATTATACTTGTGACGCAGCTCCGTCAAGTGGGTCATGGAAAAGAGCACTAGGTGCCGTGCATGACCTGCACCTTGTCGTCCTTGCGGATCAGGATGGAGCGCACGTTATACATGTGATGCAGCTCCGTCGAGTGGGTCATGGAGAAGAGCACTAGGTGCCGTGCATGACCTGCACCTCGTCGTCCGTGTGGATCAGGATGAAGCCCATGTTATACTTGTGACTCGGCCACTAGGAATGGTTTTTGACTTAGGCGAGTACGGGACTGCAGCTAAGCTCCCGAGTGAGAGGATTGCTCTTCACTCGGTAGGATTTTTAAACTTAGGCGAGTACGAAACTGCAGCTAAGCCGCCGAGTGAGAGGGTTGCTCTTCACTCGGTAGGATTTTTAGAACTTAGGCAATGATACGTCCATTTTACATCATGCTTTTATATCGATATTTATTGCATTATGGGCTGTTATTACACATAATGTCACAATACTTATGCATATTCTCTCTTATTTTACAAGGTTTACATGAAGAGGGAGAATGCCGACAGCTGGAATTCTAGGCTGGAAAAGGAGCAAATATTAGAGACCTATTCTGCACAACTCCAAAAGTCCTGAAACTTCACGGGAGCAAGTTTTAGAATATATAAAAATAATGGGCGAAAGAAGTACCAGAGGGGGGCCACCCACCATCCACGAGGGTGGGGGCGCTCCCTACCCCCTGGGCGCGCCCCCTGCCTCGCGGGCCCCCTGGCAGCCCTCTGATGCCCATCTTTGGCTATATGGAGTCTTTCGTCAAGGAAAAAATCATAAGCTAGCTCACGGGACGAAACTCCGCCGCCACGAGGAGGAACCTTGGCGGAACCAATCTAGAGCTCCGGCGGAGCTGTTCTGCCGGGGAAAGTTCTCTCTGGGAGGGGGAAATCATCACCATCGCCATCACCAACAATCCTCTCATCGGGAGGGGGTCAATCTGCATCAACATCTTCACCAGCACCATCTCATGTCAAACCCTAGTTCATCTCTTATATCCAATCTTTGTCCCAAAGCCTCAGATTGGTACCTGTGGGTTGCTAGTAGTGTTGATTACTCCTTGTAGTTGATGCTAGTTGGTTTACTTGGTGAAAGATCATATGTTCAGATCCATTATGCATATTAATACCCCTCTGATTATGAACATGAATATGATTTGTGAGTAGTTACGTTTGTTCCTCAGGACATGGGAGAAGTCTTGCTATAAGTAGTCATGTGAATTTGGTATTCATTCGATATTTTGATGAGATGTATGTAGTCTTTCCTCTAGTGGTGTCATGTGAACTTCGACTACATTACACTTCATCATTGTTTGGGCCTATATGAAGACATTGGGAAGTAATAAGTAGTTGATGGGTTGCTAGAGTGACAGAAGCTTAAACCGTAGTTTATGCGTTGCTTCGTAAGGGGCTGATTGGGTCCATATGTTTCATGCTATGGTTAGGTTTACCTTAATACTTCTTTTGTAGTTGCGGATGCTTGCAATGGGGTTTAATCATAAGTGGGATGCTTGTCCAAGGAAGGATAGAACCCAAGCATCGGTCCACCCACATATCAAATTATCAAAGTACCGAACGCGAATCATATGAACGTGATGAAAACTAGCTTGACGATAATTCCCATGTGTCCTCGGGAGCGCTTTCCTTTATATAAGAGTTTGTCCAGGCTTGTCCTTTGCTAAAAAAAGGATTGGGCCATCTTGCTGCACCTTATTTACTTTTATTACTTGTTACCCGTTACAAATTACCTTACCATAAAACTATCTGTTACCGATAATTTCAGTGCTTGCAGAGAATACCTTGCTGAAAACCGCTTATCATTTCCTTCTGCTCCTCATTGGGTTCAACACTCTTACTTATAGAAAAGGCTATGATAGATCCCCTACACTTGTGGATCATCAAGACTCTTTTATGGCGTCGTTGCCGGGGAGTGAAGCGCCTTTGGTAGGTGGAATTTGGTAAGGAAAAATTTATATAGTGTGCTTGTAGCGACCAGACCTCAAACAGTCTGATCTCTGTGCATTAGTGTCATCCCTGGATCGGTAATGCTGACACGCACAGTACTTAAGGATTTATAACAGAGTAGCAATCACACACTTATTACATCGAATGTCTCAAAAGAGAACTTATTACAATAATAATGGCTTAAGGCCATCTAATACGATAACAACGGAAGGCTTGGAAGATAAAGTGAGTCCATCAACTCCAACAGCATCACTGAGTGAAAGACCACGACCTAAGGCTCCTTACTCGTCATCTGAAAAGTCCGCAACATGATACGTTGCAGCCCGAAACGGGTCAGCACATGGAATATGTTGGCAGTGTAACACAAGAGAGTAATGAACAGAATATTAATATCACTACATGCATATATGGCTGGTGGAGGCTGTATGGTTAATAGGTTTTGCGAAAAGCCAATATTTCCCTACTGCAAAGGAATATATTTTATTTAACTACAAAGTTGGTTGAAAAACATTGAGAATTGCAAACCCCATCTCAATCCCAATTAAAAGGTAATTAATAACCCAACAAACTTAATTTAGAGGGATGAGATCAACATGATAATCCAAGAACCAGATACTCAAGATGTCCATAACCGGGGACACGGCTAACCATGATTAGTTTGTACACTCTGCAGAGGTTTGTGCACTTTCCCCCACAAGACTCGATCTCCTCCGTTGGATTTCTCGCACTACATAATGTTTGAAAAACGGATGACCGAGACACAATCTTTCCGAAGAGGTCCCCTTAACAGATAGATAGGCCGGTACACCTACAATCCCCTACATCTGCTAGCCCATCATGGAAAGGTTTCCCACAACTTACTCAACTATGCCAGAGCCCATAATGGCATGTGGCTGCACACAGAAGTTTCCAGCATGAATAATCTTATGATCCCTTTGAGCCTGGGTGGCGGTCCATAGGAAAATCACACGGTACCCCGGGATTTCCAAAAATACAGGCAATCATTGGTTTCCCCAGGTGCCTCAATCCACCCAGATGTGTATTAAAGTTGCCACCTTAAGTTAACCATTAATTAACAACTCACATCTGTCATGGACACTCTCAAACCCAATCCACGTCTACGAGCATAGCATGGCAATATAAGCATAACGTAGAAGTAACTCCCAAGGTTTGATAATAAAACAGGTGAATAGGTACTACCTCAAATACTTCCCAACCCACAATTTATTCAGATCCTAACCATGCAATTGTTTGAGGGTTGATCTAATGTAGTAAAACTGGGTAGTAAAAAGGTATGATCAGAGTGTTACTTGCCTTGCTGATGATCCGTGAAACCTAGAGACTCGATGTAGCACGCTTTGCACTCCGGGTACTCTATCACAATCAAACAAGCATACAATAAGCAATCAAGCAAGGGCACGGGTAAAACTCAAATAAGAGATCTAACCAGAAGGTTCAACTTAAGAACTCTGGTTTGCAAAAAGAACCAAATCAAACGAAGCAATGAAACTCAAACGGCGAAAGAAACAAGCTTCATTTATTAATCTGGACTAAAGTCAAATTTTACAGCAGAAAAAACTTGTTTAAGTAGGTTAAATGGAAAGAGGGCTTCGAGACGAAACTCTAGGCGCTTGAATCGCCTGATTCTGATAAACGAGCAAAAAAGTTATACTAAAACGAAAATCGGATCAGAAATCGCGATTGAAAATAATCACGGAAAATCCGAGAAAAAGTGACGAATAGGCTAACGAACGTTCGCTGTCTGCGGCTAACGGACGAAAACCGTTTGTTAAAATGAACGTACAAATGAGCGTTCGCTAAATAACTAAACCGGGAAAAAACCGAACCGATCTAAAAAACGGATCTAGGGTTTTCGTAAAAAAAACGATCGGTTTTCTAGCGAAAACCGAGGTAGCTACCTCGAGTCCGGCGAGGTCCGGCGAGACAAGGGTGGCGGCGGGGCGGCGGGTGGCGGCACGGGGTGGCAATGGCGGTGGCGGCGCGCCCTGGCGACGGCGACGGCGTGCGGCAACAGTGGCGGCGCGCGG